>NW_023657486.1:0-22500 GCF_015228065.2 Penaeus monodon | reverse complement strand
TACCTATCTACTCATACTTGAGTAATAACAGCGAAGTTTTACGCTCACTCCCCTGGGCACTCGTGGAAATTATTTAGCAATTCAACCTAAGTCAGATGTACTGGTTATACTTTATGAAAGATGGAATAATGGCAATGCCGCATTGATATGATAAATATAACCCTCCCTGACCAGACTCGAACCTAGTCACTCCGGTATGAAACCGAGGCCAGTGCTAAACCACCATGCCACACGACCATTAAAAGAGATGTGGCACTAGGATCTTACTAGCTCCAAGACATCCATATCTACTCATACTTGAGTAATGATAGCGAAGTTTTACGCTCACTCCCGTGGGCATCGGTAGAAAATTCATTTAGCAATTCAAATCCTCAAGTATGATTAATAGGTAAGTGTCTATGGAGCTAGTAAGATCCTAGTTGCACACTCCTTTTAGTGGTCGTGTGGCACTTGCCTCCGGTTTCATACCTGGAGTACCTAGGTTCGAGTCTGGTTCAGGGAGGTAGTTATTTAATTATATATATAGCAAGCCTCTTGTTCGCCTGAAGGCTGCCTCTTTCCTGGCAAGTAAGCCAGGGTTTCAGGCATGATGCCTCTTGCACAGTTTGGGGACATTTGGCTTTTGTGTCCTTGGCTTCCCTTGTTGGGCCTGATGCACACCTCGGTGTCGTGTGCCTTGCTAACAACACCACATTTAGGCTTGGCCTTGGCAGCTAGCCCTGGTGGTGCCCTTATCTTTGGCACTTATAGTACCGAACTGGCTCAGTGATTGGGGCTCCTTTCAAGGTCACTGGGACTTGCCGGTTAGCTCCTACCTTTTGGACATTGCGGTAAGCGTCCACGACCTGTGTGTGTGATGTGATCACATTCACATCATATTAAAGTGAAGCCCAGTAGCACCCCCCTCTTGACTCTTCTATCGTCCGTGATTGAGTGGCCGAGAGGCACTTTCCTCCCATCATTAAAGCTCCTTGGTTTTCCTGCAGGAAATTCAAGTTAGCTTGTCTTTGGCATAATAATCAGACCTGGTTTCTGGCAACCTTGGAATTGACAACCGGATTTTTTCGCTGCATCTACAATGCTCTTACCAGTGGTAGACACTGTCGAAGCCAGGTCGAAGTCTGTCTCCAGCCTCGTCATTTCAGGCCGCCCTTTCGGTTAAAATGTTGGTCGGGCGGTCCGTGGAGGCAGCGCTGTTTCGGCTGGGTTTCAGCTTGTGCTCCTATCTCATTCATGGAGAAGTCCTGAGGTTACTCAGAGCTCCCTTGATTTGCCCGCTGGCCTGGAGAAGGCCGCATAAGAGGTCCCATCTGCTGCTTACTTCATGCACAGCATCGGCTCAACCTCCGGGAAAAAAACAGCCATCTCCACAGCGCACAGGGATGCCATGCCGGCAAACATGTTGGTAGTTGTGAACCCCTGGGGAGAGACCAAAGGGATGACCTCAACGAATAGGTATCATTGTTTGGAACTTGGTTCTTCCTCCCTCTAAAAGTGAAACCTCACAGAGTGAACCTCTGATTCAGAGCAAGGGAGGCGCCAAGCCAGATAATGCCAAGAAATCTATGACCTTTCGGGTCATAGTAGCTACTTGCTTGCATTTAGCTTCGTGCCCTCAGCATTAGAACAACTGTGCGCACCTTCTGGTAAACTGAACCCCATCTTCAGGAGCGTGCTCGACGTGGGCGGACTTTACCTCCGCGCATGGGAGGGTGTGTCTGGGGGGCTTTAGAGTGCCTGCCTTTACAGTGTCATAGAGTTGCCATTCTACTTGCTAGGGACTAGTCTGGCAGATCCTCTGAATGACTGCTACTCTCGTTTTTCGCATAGGTAGATAGCAGTAGGAGCCTCTCAACTTTGTCAGGCCCTCAGCCTGGGTTTTTGTCTAAATATCTGCTGCTAGCCAGAACACTAACTTCCATCCTGCAAGGAAGCCGCCTGGAAAGTTAGCTTCTCTCCCTCACTGTGGTGAAATAGCATTTGGGTGGTTGTTTTTAGAGGGAATGTAGAAACTTACTTGACAGGTGGCAGACCCCTCTTCTCTCACTGAGGTGAAACACCTTGGGGTGGCGTTCAGAGAAGAGTGATTCACTTTTAAAAGTTACAGGTCCTCTCCTCCCTCACTGAGGTTGAACAACCTTTAGGTGGTTTTTTTTCAGAGTGATGAGAGGAACTGTCATGTAAAAAGTGTAAGAGCCCCCCTTCCTCACTGAGTGAAACAGCCTTTGGGTGACTTTTTCAGAGGGAAGAGGGATTCACTTTGAAAAGGTATAGGTCCTCTCCCTCTCTAATTGAAGGTGAAACAACCTTTGGGTGATTGTTTCAGAGGATGAGAGAACTGCCTGGAAAAAGTGTAAGAGCTCCTCCCTCACTGGAGTTTTGTAACAGCCTTTCGGTGCTGATTCAGAGGAAAAGGGATTCACTTTGAAAAGGTATAGGACCTCCACTCCCTCACTGAAGGTGAAACAACCTTGGGTGTTATCTCATAGGGATGAAAGGAACTGCCTGGAAAGTGCTGAGTGAGCAACCTTTGGGTGGCTGCTTCACAGAGGGATGATCAAAAGGGTTCCAAACACTGAGGTCCTGTAGGTGGAAGGGCATCGACCCTCTGGTCTCTCCCCAGGTGTTCACACCTACCCACATGTGTTGCCAAGGCGTGGCAACCTTGTGCGCTGTGGAGATGAGAAGCCTCTTTGGTCCTCCATTCCAGCAAGACAGGCGGCCTGATCCAGGCCACATCAGGTCAATTGGCTGGTCTCCTTAGGGAGGCTAGGGTCAAGCAGTCATGCTGCCGTTGCTACTCACACTGGTCCTGTGAGTGCAGTTACAATGGCGTATATTCTACTCATCACCCCTGTAGCTTGTTAGACACAGCCTTCCCTTGTTGGACTCTTTGGTGGGTGGTGGCGTAGTAAGATAAAGCACTGTCCTATTACATGGAACATAAACTAAAACCCCCAACAACAGCTGCAATATTGACGAACCCATGCAAGGCCCGACCACGCAGCCAAACCTGATAGCCATACATGCTCCGGGTGTCAAGAAAACCCGAACAAGATTCCAAATGGACAAGATAAAAAACCATCTAAAATATGTCTGACCCATCAGATTGTCCCAAGCATTGTCCAAGCCAGCACCCAAGCAAGGAAGGTCTCTGAGTTCCCCTAAGACCGACCGCCCTGCTGAGTTGGGAGGCACAAGCTGAACCAGCCGAATCAGCTGCTGCCCCCACGAGTAAGCTCCAAGCAAAAGGGTGCCCAAGCAATCCGGGCCAGAGACAGATTTCGAGGGAGAGTCTGGACCCCCAATTCAAGTGCCAGTCAACCTGAGGCTTCGACAAGCCTACCAAATGGTCAGGGCATTGGAAGAGCCAACACAACTCCAGTTTGTCGATCCGGTTGCAAGAGATCAGGGCATGATCATCATGCCCAGATCAACTACCCTTAGTTTCCCTGCAGGAAATGAAGGAGCGATAAGATGGGAGGAAAGTGAGTCCTCTCACCCTGAATCCCGAGGAAAAGAGCGTCAAGACATGGTGCTACTAGACTTCTCAGTCTCGTATGATGTGGAAGTGATCATCACACCCACAGTCGGGAGCTTCCCGAATGTTTGAAAGGGAAGATTCCACCAGTGCACGTCCTGGTGACCATGCAAGTGCCCCAACCTCTACCCTTATCTGGGTAACTGGGGGTCACCTACACCTCAGAACGTATGTGCCTGAGTCCACTTTGGTGTTTCAAGCGCCAAAAATATGACACCACCAGGTTAGCTACACAACCAAGCTTAAATGTAGTGTCCGTGGCAGGACACACACTGAGGTGTTCCTCAAGGTATACAAAGAGGAAAAAGAGGGACACAACCGCAAATGTTTTCAACTGTGCCAAGAGGTATCAACGCCTGGATCCTGGATTGCTCTGTCAGAAAAGGCGGCCGTCCGGACAGCGAGGTTGCCAAGAAGCACCAGGTTTTGTTCCCTTCCCCCCCTCCCCCTCCCAAAAAGGCCACCTATGTATGTGGAAGAACAAAAGCGAAAAGCCCTCCCGGACCTCCTAAGAGGAAGGAAGCCGCCCCCCAGCCGAAACCGGATATCTCCGACAAACATGTAGTTTCCGACAATGAAAAAAGCAGTAGACAGCAGTAGCACAGCTTTGGGAAGTGTCGCGTGAAGAGTCCCGTGAAGGCAGTCGCGGTCCCGCCATGACGGGCATGCCAGACCTGTCGCAGTCCTGATGAATGAAGCTGGAGAGAGCCAACAGCCCCATCCTCCCACCCTCACCCCAGGAGGAGATCCCCTGGCCCCACTCCATCCCAGGCCAATCAGGCTGAATCTGTACAGCCATAGCCGAACACACTGGCCCTTGCCCAGGCAAGCAGCAAAAAAAATGCACAGAACAGCCTGACAGAGAAAAGCCAAAGAACACAAAGGTCAGAGCTACCAAAGGTCTCCACTCCCCAGTGGACCAGGGATAGCCTGACAACAGAAGAAGACCCCTCAAGCAATGAGTCTTCGAAATGGAGTTTTGTCAGACTCCTACACCAGTCAATCTGAATACGACGATGTCTCTGATGTAACTATCACCTAATACATCATGACACACATCTAAGCATTCTGCAGTGGGAACATCAATGGCTTCCTCTGGCAAGGAATGCCACCTCCAGCATAGTGCGATCAGGACATCCGACATTGTCATGCTTCAGGAGTCATTTCTCTGGGTATCATGTCTTCATGCTGCCACACATTGATGGTAGGAGAGGACCTTTATCACCCTTGTCGGAGTATCATAGCCGATGCACCGCACTGTGGAGACGATGTTTGATCTCTTGCTGTCCGAGAGTCACCTGCCAGAGGCCCCAGAGATTGTACGATGTGTACAGCCGCCCACACTGTAGTAAAGCAACAAAAAGCTTAGACATCACCAGGTTCTGACTGAGTGATCATAATGGGAGACTTCAACGCACACCACCCATCCTGGCTCCCTGCTGGGCACCAGATCGGCCTGGCTATTCCAAGCCGCATGTCTTGAGACATTCCTGAGATCGATCTCCTCAATATCCATATCCAAACCGCATGTCAGAGGAGGGGTCCTAGACCTCACCCTGGCCACTATGACCAGTGGTGGAGATGATTGTGCTGGTGTGTTCGATGAGACTGTCACAAGTGACCCATTAACGGGACTATCACTTACCCTCATGGATAGTGGCCCAGCTGAAATTCCCCGACTGAATCCAAGTGGAAAACAGCAAGGCCAACTGTCGTTTCAGACGCTTTTGCCCCTGTCTGAAAAGCATGAACCCCCAACTAAGTGAATATGTGCTTAAGCAGACTTTGTAATGCCATTGATCAGCAGCCTCACTGACCATACCCAAAACTCGGTCGGTCCAGGAGTCACAAAGACGCCCGGACTTTAATGTGAGATTTAGGGAGGTCAACCACAGATTAAAAATGTGCCGAAAACATTCCGAGGGCAAGAACCCCCGACAACCTAGCCTCTCTAAGAGCTGTCAAGGGATGCTAGGGTAACTGTCAACAGAGTCTGGCAAGAAAGTGGCTGGAATGGTGTGAGTCCTTCAACCACCAAAACCCCCTTCAAGATCTATGGCAATTGGTCAAGCGAGCTACCAGCTGTTTCAGCCCCAAGATATGCCACACACCCATGACCCCCAGTCAGAGGCCAACAGACTGGTGCACGAGTTCTCCTGCGGACAAGTAGTCACCAGCCTGCCCCCGACCTGAGGGCAAGACAAGAAAGCCGACAATCCAGACCAGACTTACTCATATCAGAGAAAGGGCAGGCGACCTGATAACTCGACGTTATCTTTTCTCTGGGGAACTAAGAAATGCCTATAAAACTCAGTTGTACCCTATCATTTCACTAGGACTAGCAGGTGAGCTTGCATTCCTGGAACTCATCAACAAGTCCTGGGATCATCCACTCTACCCCAGAGTTGGAAGAGGGCTTCCATAGTTCCCATTCCTAATCCAAAGGAGCCAGGGAAAGTACCGCCCCATCTCTCTCCTCAGCTTGTCTGGCCAAGACGGCCGAGAGGATGGTACCTAAACGGCTCCAATGGAAAATTGGACCCCCATATGAACACCTCCCCGGGTTCAACCGGAGCATAACACAGCGCACGGCTAGCCACGCTGTTGAGCACAATAGCTGGGCACATCTGTGTAGTAATTCCTTTGACCTGGAGAAGGCTTTTTTGAATTGGCAGAGTTCTCTTGCCAGTCAGGAGAGCTTGATCCAGAGGTATCTCTTGGCTTGGATAGGTGACTACTTAGGAACAGAACAGCCGAGTCAAATTCAAGGTCATCTATCACAGCACATCCCCCCCCCCACCCCCCCACCACACCCCCACCCCCCGACCCGCTAGAGATGGAACGCCACAGTCTGGGTTTTCTCATCCAGCCCTTTTTTAACATTTAATTCCTGGGGGTGCAAGATCATCTCCTATGCAGACCATCTTGCTATCATCTCCACTGGCTATACTGCCTAAACAAAGCCCATAATTGTCTGGACCTCGTGCTGAGGAGTGTTGTAGACAGGACTAAAGATCTCTGAAGCCAATCCAAATCCATGGCTGTGAGACAAAAGTTCAGGCCACAAGTCTGAAAAATCCAGGGAATGGACTTGGAATGGGTTTCAGGACTACCTCTCACCTTGGGGTAAGATAGACAGACCCTCTCCGTCCAGGAGGTCCAGATTACCTGGTTGACCAAACAAATCAAGACGCGTAGGAGTCAGACACGAAGTACTAAGATTTGCCCATTGTGGTCTATGCCTCCCCTTGCCTCTGATTGGCTTTTAAGAAAAAACATCAAGACAAACTGGAGACAACTGCCAGGGTCATCTGGGTGCCCCAAGGTGGATTAAGTCCTCAACCTCCTCTTGGAGGCAAACCTTTTCCCCTGGCCTCACGAATCGATCTAATGGCAGTACAATTCTTATCAAAGTTATTCAGACTCCCAGGAATACAAGCCTAGAGACAAAAATAGTCCAGACACCAGAACAAGAAAACGAGCTCTTTGCAAACAACTCCTGCTGTCTGACACGCCAGGGTGTTAATATGCCATCAGGTCAAAGAACAGCTTCTTTGCCAGGGGCTGGACTCATCTGGGTTTCTCCTTAAAGGCAAGAAAATCCAGAGGGTAATTGCAACCAATCACTCCTCTGGTAGTAGAACTACTACACGAGTATTTGAATCGATTCCCCTTAGCCATACTGCAGGCACTGGCCTTCGTAGCAAGGGATGCCACATAATCCATGAGGATAAACAGACAACGCCTCCTCGCTACAGGCAAGGCAGTTGCTATATGGTAGCCCTAGGCCATGTGTCCATGAGGGAAGGACATGTGGTCATACATTATAGACTCCATAGGGAGTCTTCAGATGGCCTTTCAGCAGCGCTCACCCAATGACATCTACTTCTGACTACTAGCCTCACAGTGGCAAAGAGGATTCTTGCACAGGTTAGAAGAATAATCACAGACTGGGTCCACCAGCCACATTGGGTCAAGGGAATGAGCTGTTGGACCAAGACTAGCCGACATTGGCAGGGGTATGCCCCTCATCCCATTGATTATACATCCCAGCCAAAAATTACTTTTGGAAGAAGTGTACGGTGACAGCTCTCTCCTTCCTCCCTGCAGCGTACAAGAGAATGCGAGATCCTCACCCTTCGGCCACTGGTACTCAAGAAGCCACAGGCTGTGAACCACTGGCACTCTCTAAATCATCAATAGAGTACCGAAGTCATTCTTCACAGAATGCGCCTAGGTTTACCACTGTGTAATGGCAGATCATAGAGAAAGTAACCGTGAAGAGAGGTGTTGCATGCCCGCGGCGAGCCGCGAAACGGCCACACTCCGTACATACTAAGATACTGTGAGCAAACCAATTCCTGAGACAGGGTCCGCCAACACAGCCGTCGTTGCTGGTAAAGAGATTATGCAGTATGCTTACACCACGGCTACGGGAGCGCCTGCTGGCCATCCCACCGCACGTAAGGCACCGTAGTGTCAAAGAACAAATGAGACAGCCGATAAAGCAGACACAGGCTCGGCCATAATCGAAGCCGGCGAAGCTAGAACTTCGCAATCTCAATGCTATGCGATGCTATGCTGCGGATGTTGCTGAGTGAGTGATTGTGGCAGATGATGACCTGGTGTGGAGGGAAACTAAGCCGAGCGAAGCACGGTGGTGCGAGTGAGTGGAGTTGGCAGGTATACGCCTCACAATGGAATTCCTCATGTCTTGGGGCTCTGGAGTAGTTTTCGTGACTCTCAAGACTTACGGACACTAACTTTTTTTCAAAGCAGGTGGGTGATGAGTTGCACTAAGCGTAACATAACTTATGCAATAGAGCGCAATTTCGACATTCAATTTTTATGGATACAATCTCATGTTGGCATTGCAAGCATGACACATAGACAAACTGGCCGAAGGATTTCCTGCAGCAAAGATATTGGGTTTACATATAAAGAAAATTCTCATAAGGAAGAATTTAATAGACCTGACAAACAGTTTTTTTTTTTGGGGGGGGGAGGGGGGGTGGGGGGGTTTTTTTTTTTTTATTTTTTTTAGGGAGGGGGGGAGGTTGTGGGGGAGGGGGGGGGGGGGGGGGTGGGGGGGGGAGGGAGGGGGGAGGGGGGCCCAAAGGCCGGAAAGCGGGAGCAGGGGCACGAGGAGCAGGAGAGAATAGCAAGCCGGCGGGGGTGGCAACGAAGTCAAAACCAGAGAAGGAATAGGGTTAGGGCCAGAAGACATTTAGGTGACAGAATGTACTGGCACTGAACAGTGCAAGAAGTGCGATGAATCTAGATGAGCCGTTTAATGAAGAAAAACAGTGAATGCTTGAGCCTCTATCTCGGACTGTCATGGGATCAGCCATGCAGACAACTAACATGAGTATAAAGAACTATGTGAATATTTAATTTCATCTGATACTCTGGAGATATACTCCGTGCTATTCTGAATTTACTATGTAAAACAATGGTAAATAAAGAACATTATGTAAGCAACATGTGTGGCAAAAGGATATCATAGTAATTTTTCTTTTGTTAGGAGATATGAATTATATTTTCTATTTTACATGTATAATTGCAGTAGTCACAAATACTATACAGGTCAGATATATGTAAAACTGTTAATCACAATTGCCCATGCTGAGCAGCTGCCAAAATGGTAATAACTTACTTAACTGTTAGTGCCAAACACAATGACCCTCATACAAAGAGGTCATGTGTTGCCGTGCCTCCGGTGCCCTCTTCCCATATACACAAATCTCTGGTGCCATATACGAGGTTGTATAAAGATTTCTGACTTTTTTGGTGATAATTAATTTCGCAATCGGTCTCACAATCAATAGTTATGTTGTGAGGGAATCTAAAATATTTTATTCACCAGTGCCAAGTCTATTGTGAGACCCATTTAGAGCTGAGCGCCCCATTATCCGACGCTATGTTTCACCTGTCAAGAAGCGGGAGAGACCGGACGGACCAGGCCACTGCAATCCCCCCACAATCGGGGGAAACCGCAAAAAAACATGGAGGGGAAAGACTCGGCGGATAACTTCCCACCCCTTCCATGGCTTCAGTCTTAAGTTATTGGATTCCCCACTGAACCCGTCGCTCCAACCCAGCACCTAGCCATACTTGTGGGCACTCACACCCACAACAAATGCTTCCCAAAGAGATAAGACACCAGTCCAATATAGTAGATGCCAAAACCATTCTACTATACTGGTGACAAGTCATGGTATTTCCGCTCACTCGCTTAGCTCACACTCTTGAAGGGGACTACCTGTAGCAGCATGACCCTGCAACCTGAATTCGGCGCAGTTTCCCAGGTTGGTCACATCAGTCCATGCCATGTCCTCACTCATTGGGCAGCAGCTCTGCTCGTTTCCTGTGCCTACACAGTGGCTTCGTGTGCTTTCGCTGGCAGAATCCGGAACCGCGATCAGCAATCCCCGTTCCTGCAGCAGAACATGACAACAGTAGCAGCAACACAAGGACTGTCCAGTCCCTTACCGACTGGAGCCTACTGGTTCCCCCGTTGATCGCCACTTCATCTTCAGCACCCAGCCATACCTGTGGGCACTTATATCCACAACAACACTCCCCAAGGAATAAGGCACCAATCCAAATAGTAGAAGAGAATTCCCGCGGCCAGTCCGGGGATTGGGCCGCGAGGCCACTGACCTACAATGACATGGTTGCGCACTGGAGGAGGTGAGTAATATGATGCTGATCCTTACAGAGGTATCCCGTGCCTCACAGTTGCCATACTCCTCTGAAATGAAGACTGTCACCCTTTCACATGTGATTAGTAATAAGTCTAGGCTGAATAACCTAGAGTTTTATATCCGTTAAATATAATACTGATGTGATATGAGTGTAAAAACTTCTGCTTTTTGTTTTTTTGTGTGTTAATATAGATAATATATATATATATATCTTTATATCATATATATATATATATATATAATATATATATATATATATATATATATATATATATGTTCGGATTGCAAGTGGTTCACTGACACTCTTACCAGTGAAGTGCAAGACCTTTCCATGTACTGAGATTTTTTACCATTTAAGTAATCTAACCTGCCCATCTCCCAAGTAATATATATATATATATATATATATATATATATATATATATATATATTTACTGTGGGAGATGGCATGTTAGATTACTTAAACTGTTAAAAATCTAGTTCATGGAAAGGTCTGCACTTCACTTGTAAGAGAGTCCAGTGACCACTTTGCATCCGAACAGACTATGTGTAGACAGCACAATCCCTAAGTCACCTAGGCTTAGAATAATTATCCCAACCCGGGCCTGGAGTATCCTTCAAGCCATGAGTGTATGACTGGTATCACACTATGAAAAAGACACAGTTGAAAAATTTCTCTGGAATCTGATCAATGACCTCTATAACACATGGGTCTGTTCACGAAAACTCTCGAAGAAGAAAGAGCCCCCAAGTTCCTCCCATAGACGGAGGTGGATCAAGATCCATTTCCAGTGCCAAGGAACAGAGTTCAGGAGCTTGTAATTGTTTATAAAGATAATGATTGATGTCCCCCCCAGATATCTTATGTAGTTTCTTAAATGCTGCTAGAGCAGTGGGCAAGGAATTCTCAGTTGATAAAAGATCAACTTCGACAAGTGAAAATCAATAGAAATTTTTAATATAGAGTACCTGTGTAGTTATTTGACCCTCCGAGGCGAGGCGAGCATTCCTTCGCTTAATGCCTCAGGTACCAAACAACCTGCTTTTACATCTGTATAGACTAGCCTTTCACAAGGAATCCTCCCAAGCTCCTTGACTATCATTCCTATACCTAAAATCCAATACAGAACCCATTTCCCTTGACCTCCTATCGGTGCAAAGTACTTAAAGAAATAAATTCTAATCAGACTTATGTATTGCATAAATGCTAAGTATAACCCACAGATGTAGGATTCTCCAGGATGTAGCACAGTAATGATTTGGCAGAGTACTTAACAGACTCAAACCCAGCATGCAACCCATATGTCCCTTTGATCCCTATCCTGTCTTGATATTGCTACAAAATAGCCTCCCGGCACTAGAGTACTCATACAAGTGTGAACTCGCACACCTCAGGAAGCCTAAATATACGCTGGTGTACCATTACTTCCCAAAACTGCCCTCGAATCCTCCGTCCGTCACCGAAAATGCAATTGATAATAGACAGAAAAAAAGGCTCGACTACGGTCCCTCTCTCTATATTCCTGGCGCGAGGGCTTCGTAAGCAAGCAGTCTTCCCGTACAGGACCTCTCGCTTACTGCTAAATACCCTGAGAATCATGTGGATAATTCTTGGTGCCCTAAAACAACAAGGATTATGAATATGAAACAGACTTCATTTACCTTCTGTTTATTAAAAAATAATTATCATAAATACTACATTCAGTGTCAAATCAATTTTGTACTGAGTTCCAAGACAACTAAACATTAGAATGGTTGGAGCAAACTTTGAATGACAACACCGTTCATACTTAAATCCATGGTACAATAACGATGTGAACATTTATCTCAAGCTGAACATACCGTAATAGACCCTATGTGGAACGTTTCTTTCCACCGTGGAAAATAGCGGACCTATGTGTATTTACATCTTTATATACTTTATATGATAAGTAGAGCTGTGTTGACTGGCCACATCTATTCCATTTGCGTGCGTTAAAAAAAAACCACTATGAGACCATCAGGAAACATTCAACTGTTTCCCAGAGTGCAGTTACTGTTTCGTGGTTTGGACTATATATATGCTGTAACTCTGCATCCTATTTTTTCATGAATGACATTTTAAGCAATAAACCTATATGTGGTCTTCCTCCTGGATGCCTTCATGGGCTGTTTAAAGCTTTTTGAAACATTCGTCTCCTCTAGCTTTCAGATTAGCAAGTTACATATGTATAGAATGTCCATCTGCAACTACCTCATAATCATCATGACATCCGAGGGCGAAATGTAATTTCAGAACACGACAACACTAGTGAGTGTTACTTCTACGATTTAAAATTATCTCTGTTCGATCCATATCGTAACCTGGCTGAAATTGGAGAAGTCATTTTCCCTGTATGTAATACAAAATTAGATTAAAACATAAATAATAGCGAATTTTGTATTCTAAAAATCGCGCATAAACACGATATATTTTTATATAGGAAAAACTTTTAAACTTTCTGTGCAGCTACCATGCACCAAAAAAAAAGAAAAGAATAAATATGCGTTTCAGAAATAGTCCTGGGGGATATAACACCATTTAGTGGTTATATAATTTGAAAAAAACATTGCAGGAATCTAAATGACAACAACGTAATATCATTATAGTAGCATGTAAAGACAAACTTTGATAATGGATTAATAAGAAATTATATGCACACAAACCTATCATACTTTTGATGTAAACACTCTTCCGTGTTGATACTCTGGTAGAAAAACCCAAAATACAAAATCTTGATTTACGACAATTGAAACCTATTTTCACGAATCCCCGGATTCCATCTCAAGTCTGAGGAGGAAAATAAAGAGGAGGGTATAATATACAGAGGAGAAGGGCAACGGTGGTAACGGTCGAGGCAAGTGAGGACAGGCGAACAGAAGTGCATGAAAGAGACGGCGGAGATGTGAGAAGCGAGGAGACTATCGGCAGTAAGAAAGTCGCTGTTCAGGTTAAAATTGAGGCCGCATCTATCAAGGAGGATTCCACCAGTCTGCTGGCGTGGACATCAGCGGAAGGAAAGACTATATATATATATATATATATATATATATACATCGTATATATGACATATATATAATATATATATATATATATATATATATAATATTATTATATATATATTTATATATATATATATTAAATATATATTATATATATATATATATATGCATATATATGTATATATATATATATATATATATATATTATATATATATATATATATATATATATATATATAATTATAATATATTACATATATGATATAATATCTATAATATATTATAGATATATATATATATATGATATTATATATATATATACATATATAATATATATTGCATATATAACACACATGTAATAATATAATATATATATATATATATTATATATATATAGATATATTATATAATTATATATATACATAAATAGATAGATATGTTTTTGTGTGTGGTGTGTGTGTGTGTGTGTGTGTGTGGGTGTGTGCGTGTGTGTGGTTATGTTTATGAATAAGTGAATATAAACTCACGTAGCATATTCTTACATTTTTGCTTATCTTGTAGATATCATCGCACAATATAGGGACTGTAAAGTGCATTATGATTTTCACACACACCACATTTATAATGGATGGTGTTGTATAACGGGTATAGAACCCACTTACATTGGCTTGCAGGGGTATTGATACTGGTATTCGGTTGAAATATAAACATAGCGTAGCACGAGACATGTCTATATTGGTGTATGCTGGTTCGCAGGTCAGGTCATCTTGCCTGGAGGGAGGAGGATGTGGCTATGACCTTACCCGCGCTGGTCGTCTGCGACGAACGCCCCGAGGCCTAGATCATCCTCGTATAAGTAGTGACCGGTTCCAGCTGGAGAGCGATAGCAGCAGCTGGAGAAGCATGGGGGAGGCGAGGTGAGGTCACCGGGCTCGTCCTGCTACAACTGTTGCTCCACTGTATATTGCTGCGGCCCACACCTCACGCCTCGCCCTCGAGGCCGTCTTAGATTTTCCTCAAGGGTGACCTAACCTGGCTGGTTATCTCATTCTCACAATGCGTTTGTCTGGTGCATCTTCGTGGCTGCTCGTCCCTGGTCGTCCTCATCCTCCTGGTCCTCGGTGTAATCTGTCAGTCCCTCGATGTCCCCACGTCCCTCGAAAGTTTTGCACAGGTCTCCGTTGACTTCGGATTCGGTCCTTGGACCTGTAGTCCCTGGCTCAGGCCTACTCGGCGCGTCCTCGTCCACACGTCCTCACAGATCTCGTCCATGGTCCTTCTCGCATCCACACGTCCTCGTAATCTTCATCCGGATCTATGGGCGTCCGGGGCAGGGGCGGCATCTCAGGGCGGCTGACCTGCCACTATGGCTCCTGGAGCTGACCGGATCTGCAGGCGTCCACCAGGTGTCGCCTATGCACAGCATCCTGGGGCGACTGGTACCTGCGGCAAAGGTACTGGTTCGCTGAATCTATGGGGATTCCGCAGGCAACGCCCGTCCACTACACTGGGATGGCTTAACACCTTTTTCTGACGAAAATCTTGGTCTGCGGGCCTATGGGCTATCTTCGTGGACGTCCTTCCCATGGCATCCTAAGGTGACCGGAACTGTAGCAGGTTTCTCCTCGGTGCCGTGTCGTCCGACTGCAATATATATCGGGAGCCAGATCATACACGTAAGTTGCACTGAGTAAGAGAAAAAAAAGACAACAGAGAAGAGGGGGTGGTTACCTACCACTAGCCGGTTATTCATTAAGTTTTGCCAGTTTTTATGTTTGGTTTTTTTAAATTATTTTCGTGTGGTGTGTGTGTGTTGTGTGTGTTTGTTGTGTGTGTGTGTGTGTGTGTGTGTGTGTGTGTGTAAGAGCCGAATGATGGGCCCTACAAGATATGGTAGGTGGCGAGCTGAGGGTGTAAGGTAGACAACCAATATGTCTAACTCCTTTATATATTGGATTATGGAGTACGCTCGCCGAGGAACGAGGTTTTTTCCTCGGCTCCCGCAGGGAGTCTGCCTGCATCCTCCTAACAGTGGTCTAAGATGGCATAGATCACCTGCTTAACATATGGCAATCACTGGTAATGAAAGGGTAGTTGTTTTACACAATGCATAGTTCTTGTGAGGGGATAGACAACACAACATTAAATGTCTAGTGTGGCAACGAGAGACGAATAAAGAGGTCAAGCAATGGCATACTTATATGTATGTGGGTTGTGTGGTGGGATATAGGTATGTGACGTACATAAGATTAATACAAGTCATGTAGAATATAACAACAGATAAAATAGAATAACTATTTTGCATACACATTTCAGTAACATCACATATATAAAACTTGGGTTACATATCTCCCAGTTTCCAAATGATTTCCCCATCATAAGGAAACATCATTTAAATCATGTAGTTTGATGCAATAAAAAGTACAATAAGAAAACAGTGGGCAAAATGTTATAAAAGACGTGAGAAACGTAAAAACGCGCAATACTGTATGACGCAGTGTGGTATAATCATATCGAGATTGCTAGTTATATGAGTGCTAACGTATGCCGAAACTGCGATATTCTCGGGCTTCAGAAACTACGTGAACGGGCGCGCTTAAAGAAATCAGTCCTTCTACGGCGTCCCACAGAATGCTAGCGAGCGAGCGTGCTGAGGGAAGAGCATCCTCAGGCGGCGGTAATACAGATACGTACTAGTGAAATCTAGTTAGGCAAATTCATAAACTGCAAATGAATACCTATACTGACAACTGAACGCAGAATACACAAAAAAACTTCCTGCCACAATTAATAAAGTTCGTGATTAAGTATTGAGCACAAAATAAAAATCATATAAGGAAAAAGCTAAGCACTTTGCTTGAGATTGGCGAAGTTCTGGCTTCGTCGGGCCCTTTCACTTTGGCCCGGCCTGTGTCAGCATTTATGGCTGTCTCCATTTGTTTGTCCTGACACTCGGGTTGGGCTTTACCGTGGCTGTGGGATTCCAGCAGGCGCTCCGTTAGCCGTGTGTAAGCATCTCGCAATCTCTTTACCAGCACGACGGCTGTGTTTCTTTGGGCTTGTCTTAGGAATTGCGTGTGCACGCAATTCTCCAAGTAATGTACGAGTGTGCGTTTCGGCTCGCCGCATGCATGCAACACCTCTCTTCAGTTGCTATGTTTGTATACTCTGCCATGCACAGTTGGTACCTAGGCGCTTCTGTGCAGAATGACTTCGGTACCTCTGTTGTTTTATTCAGAGAGTGCCAGTGGTGTCATATCCTGTGGCATCTGAGTACCAGCTGGCCGAGGGGGATATCTCGTTTCCTCTCTGTGAAGCTGCAGGAGGAAGGAGTTTGGCCGTCCCCCGTACACTTCTTCCTAAATAATTTTTGGCTCTGATGTATTATCATGGGATTAGGGGGCATACCCCTGCCGATTTCGGCTAATCTGTCAGCAAGATCATTCCCTCTGATCCCTATGTGGCTGGGAACCCAGTTTATGATAATTCTTCTACCCTGTGCAGATCCTCTGTGCTATGTGCAGATGGGGTTTTCAGGAGGTAGCTGTTGTCGTGGGTGAGCGCATGCTGAAGACAGTCGACGGCTCCTTTGGAGCCTGTGTGGTCTGACGCACGTGTCCTTCCTCACGGCGCGTTGGCTCAGTGCTCCATGTAGCAACTACCTCTCGCCTGTACGAGGAGGCGTTGTCTGTTACCCTCATGGATATTGTGGCATCCCTTGCTGCAAGCGCGCCTGCAGTGTGGTCAAGGGATCGACCCGATCCGTCTGTGTTATGTTTAGGCCTCCCCGGGAGGGGTAATGGTTGCAATGACCCTCTGGGTTTCGCCTTTAGGCTAGCCGTACATAATTCTTCTTTTTTGCTTGGGCCCAGTCTCATGACCGAGAACTCTTCGAGGTTTGTTGCCCACAGCGGAGCTTCGACAAAGTCAGGGGGTGGGGAGTCCCATGCCCTTGGCCAGTAGCGTTCCTTGAGCTGTTGCATATTAGCACCCTGGCTGTTGTGAGGACAGCCAGGAGTTTGTTTGCAAACAGCTCGTTATCTTGTTTCTAGGCGTCTGACTATTTTATGTCTTAGGCTTGTGTTCCTGGAGCCTGGATGACCTTTGATAAGAATTGTGCTGCCGTTAGATCAATTCCGTGGGCCAAAGGGAGAAGGTTTGTCTCCCGAGGGAGGTTGAGGACCTTCGCCCACCTGGGGCACCAGAATGACCCTGGCAGCTTCGTTTTGGACTGTCTCCAGACGGTCTTTATATTTTCCTCTTAATGCCAATCAGAGCGAGGGAGGCCAGTCTACAATGGGCCTGACAGCATGTACGTAGAATTAACTTAGTACTCTATGTCCTGGCCCCTAAGCGTCTTCCACTCATGCTCTCATGACAGACGTCTTGCCTTTGTTCGGTCAACAGGTACTGGACTCCTTGCGGAAGGCAGAGGTCCGGTCTATCCTTACCCCAAGGTAAGGTAGTCCTGACCCACTCCAAGTCCATTCCCTGGATTTTCGACTTGTGCCTTGACTCTCTTGCCTCAGAGCCATGGCTTTGGATTTGGCTGCAGAGATCTTTAGTCCTGTCCTGCAACACTCCTCGGATACCAGTCCAGACAACGCTGGCTTTTTTTTAGGCATGTGGTCCAGTGAGATGATAACGAGATCGTCTGCATAGGAGATGATCTTGCACCCCACTGGGAGGTTTATGTTGAGTAAAGGACAATTAATGTGTTAAAAAGGGCTGGACTGAGAACCCCACCCTGTGGCGTTCCATTTTCTAGTGGCATGTGCTGTGATAAGGTGACCTTGGAATTTGACTCTGGCTGTTCTATTGTAAAGTAGTCCCCCTATCCAAGCCAAGAGCTTACCTCTGATTCCTTTTGGATCAGGCTCTCTGAATGGCAAGAGGACTTGCCATTCGAAAGCCTTCTCCAGGGTCAATGAATACTACCACAGATGTGCCGTGTTTATTGTGCTCAGAGCTTGGCTATGCTGTGGCGCTGTGCTCATGCCCCTGATGAACCCGTGGAGGTTTTTGTTTGGGGGGGCCCGTTTTTCGATCGGGAGCCGGTTCAGTACCATCCTCTCGGCATCCTTGGCCAGACAGCTGAGGGAGAGATGGGGCGGTACGTCCCGGCTCCCTTGGTTTTAGGTGATGGGGAACTATGTGTAGCCCTCTTCCAGCTCTGGGGTAGAGTGGAGTTTGTTTTTTTTTTTTTTCCCAGGACTTGTTTTTGAATGAGTTGCAAGGAATGCAGCTCACCTACCAGTCGCCAAGGCGGGAAATGATGGGGATGAGATCCCGTCAAGCCCGGGGCTGTGTTTGCAACTGGCCTTTATATGCATCTCTTAGTTCCCTCAGAGAAAAGATAACGTCTGAGTTATCGGTTTCGCTGCCCTTTCCTCTGATGTTAGCAAGTCTGTCCCTGATTGTAGCCGTTTTTTTTTCTTGCCCTCACTTCGGCTGCAGGCTGTCCCGCTACTCCGTGTCTCAGCAGAGAACTCTTGCGCGAGTGTGTTGGCCTCCTGACTGGGGGTCGTGGTGCTGTAACTCGGGGCTAAGCGGCTGGTTGGCTCGGCTTGACCCGTTGCCATAGCTCTGAGAGGGTGGTACGGTGATTGAAGGACTCACACCATGTACCAGCCACTTTTCCTGCCTCACTCCTACTGGCATTTTCTTGCGTCCCTGACAGCCCTCCCTTGGGAGGGCTAGGTTGTTCGGCACATATTTACCTGTGGTTGCCTCCCTACATCTCGTCATTGAAGTACCAGCGTCCTTGGGTGACTCCGGGACCAGCCGAGTTTTTTGGGTAGGGTCATTGAGGCTGCCTCATCAATGGCATTTACAAGTCTGGTTTGTAGCACTTCCACATTTTTCGGCTTTGGTGTGGGTTCATTGCTTCTCAGACAGCGGGCCAAGGTCTCTGGAACGCCCGCCAGTTTGCTTGTCTGTTTTCCATCTTGATTCGGTCCGTGGTGTTTTGACTGGGTTCACTATCCATGAGGGTTGTTATAGAGGCCATAATGGTCACTAGTGACGGTTCTCATCGACCACGCCAGCCAATCCTCTCCACCAGAGTCGCAAGTGGCCAGGTGAGGTCTAGGACCCCTCTCTCACATGCGTTTTGGCTCCTGGCTTTGAGGAGAGCGATCTCGGGGAATGTCTCAAGCACGTTGGCTATGTACCGGCCAGCCGCATCCGGTGCCCTGCAAGGAGCAGGATGGGGTGGTTGTGCATTTGAAGCTCCCCCTATGACTCTCGGTCATGTGCTGCTGCGCACAGACCTGGCTGATGTCTAAGCTACTACAGGTGGCCGGCTGTACACATTTGTACAATTTCAG
The DNA here is from genome assembly GCF_015228065.2 of Penaeus monodon. Taxonomy (NCBI): domain Eukaryota; kingdom Metazoa; phylum Arthropoda; class Malacostraca; order Decapoda; family Penaeidae; genus Penaeus; species Penaeus monodon. The sequence goes on along the minus strand of NW_023657486.1, from coordinate 2,902 downwards.
GGGTCCCCCGCCAGTTGAATCTCGACGGCAAGAGATTCAACATCTCCACAGTGCGGTTGCACGGCTTTGCGGAGCAGGGAATGTTGCTTTGACTAGGTCATCAGGCCTCTTTTGCCATCGGAACGTGGCAGCGCGTAGACGTGATACCTGGAGAAGCGAACAGCTTCTGCTGATAATGTCTCCTGGAGCATGACGATGTCAATGCTCTTGATCGCACTATTGGCGTGGAGGATGGTCACTCCTTGAAGGAGAACCACAGATGTTCCACTGCAGAAATACTTAGTTGCGTGCCATGATGTTATTAATTGATAGTTTACATGAAAGGACCTCGTGTATTCGGATTGACAGTCGGAGTCTGACAATTCCATTGGTGAGATCCTCACTGCTTGAGGGGTCTCCTTCGGGCTGTCAGGCTATCCCTGGATCCCTGGGGGGTGAGAGCCTTTGGTAGGCTCTGACTTGTCGTGTTTGCTTTTTCCTCTGGCCAGGCTGTTTTGTTTTTTTTTTTTCTTTGTTTTGGGGGGGGCCCATTTGGGGGGCTGGTGGCCTTGCCTGGGCAGGCTCAGCTTCTTCTGATTCGGCTTTGTGGCACTGAATCAGCCTGGTTTAGGCTCTGCCTGTTGAGGGCATAGCTGGCCTAGGCTCTGCCCTGTGAGTGCATAGCCTGGGTTGGAGTTGGGAGGGGAGTCTCGACCTGGGTGAGGGAAGAGATTGGGCTGATTTGGCCTCCCTCCATCTTCCTTCCCTTTATGCTTTTGACAGTCCTTTTTGAATGCCGTCCATGGCGACGTGACTGCCTTTATCCGCCTCTTCCTATGGTCCTGGACAAGGATACTGCCACTGCTGTGACTACAGCAGAGATCAGAATCGACATGTCCCCCTCGTCGAAGAACATGTCTTTCTGGGTCCCTGGGTAGGACTGTGTGTGCTGTTGGAACCTTCTTCCTGTGGTGCCTCTGCACTTGCTATTACTTGGGGGAACTCCCTGTTTGTCAGAGATCCCGGTTTGGCTGGGGGGCAGCTTCCTTCCTCTTAAGAGGTCGGGAAGCCTTTTTTCGCTTTTGGTGCCTCCCCCAGACGTAGTGCCTGGGGGGGGCAGGAACAAAGTCTGGTCGCTTCTTAGCACCTGCTTTGCTGTTTGAGGGCTGCCTCTTTCCTGACAGAGCAGAGCCAGGCTCCAGTGCGTGATGCCCTCTTGGCACAGTTAGTACATTTGGCTGTTGTGTCCCTTCTTTCTTCTTTATGTGCCTTGATGCACACCTCGGTGTTGTGTGCCTTGCTACAGACACCACATTTTGGCTTGGCTGTGCAGTTAGCCTGGTGGTGTCTCGTACTTCTGGCACTTGAAACCCAAAGTGGTTCAGCACATAAAGTGCGTATGTGATAGTTACCCCAAGTGTACGCCAGATCAAGGGTAGAGCTGGGCCTACCTTTCATGGTTTACCAGGACTTGCTGTTGGAGTCTTCCCCTTTCGACAATCGGGAAGCCTTCCACGACCTGTGGGGGTGTTGATGCTATCACCTCCACATCGTATGAGACTGAGAAGCCAAGTAGCACCATCTTGACTCTCTTTTCCTCGGGATTCAGTGGCGAGAGGCTCACTTTCCTCCCATCTTTTAGCTCCTTTGTTTCCTGCAGGAAACAAAGGGTGGCTTGATCTTTGGGCATGATGATCATGCCCTGATCTCGCGCAACCCGGATCGACAGCCGGATTTTGCGCTGGCTCTCCAATGCCCTCACCATTTGGTAGGCATTGTCGAAGCCTTCGGGTTTGACGGGGACCTTAAATCTGGGGAAACGCCTTGGGGGTCCAGACTCGCCATCAGAGTCGGTCTCCGGCCTCGGACGTTTCGGTCCGCCCTTTCGGCTTTGGGGCTTGCTCGTGGAGGCACCAGCTGTTTCGGCTGGTTCAGCTGGTGCTCCTGATTCAGTCAGTGGGGTCGTCTGAGGGGTGCTCAGAGGCCTTCCTGGTCTGGGTGCTGGCCTGGAGGGGCCAGCACGAGAGTCCATCTGTTGGACAATCTGGTGGACAGACATGTTTGTACATGATTTTTCCGTCTTGTCCACCATCTTGGCAGCAGGCATGACAGTGTCATCCTGTGCTCGGGGTTTTCTTTTGCCACCCGGAGTCACGTAAGGCTTCAGGAGTGGCTGCCGTGGTCTGGGCCTTGCACGGGTCTCAACATAAGGTCTGTCTGTGGGGGATTTTTGTTTTGATTTTCCATGTACTTGGCAGTGCTTCATCCACTCACGCCCCCACCCACCACGGAGTCCAACAAGGGGAAGCTGAGTGCTAGAACCAATGTCTAACAGCAACAGGGGTGATGAGTGGATATACGCAGCCAATTAGCCGTTTGCACTGGTACGCACGGACGGTGTGGGTACCAACGGCAGCATGACTGCTTGACCCTAGCCTCCCGAGGGAGACCAGCCGATTGACCTGACCGGGCCTGGATCAGGCCGCCTGTCTTGCCAGAATAGAGGACCAAAGAGGCGTGTTGCTAGCCGCAGGGCGTACTCGTGCACGGCATCGCTCAACCTCCAGGACTCCCGTCTCCCAGCTCACAAGGGTGCCACGCACGGCAAACACGTGGGTAGGTGTCAACCTCTGGGAGTATCCCAGAGGGGATGTCCTTCCACCTACAGGACATCATTTCTGCTCCTCCCTCAGTGAGGAAGGGAGCTCTTCACTTTTCCAGGCAGTTCCTCTCCTCCTCAGAAGGACCTGTACCCTTTTTCAAAGTGAATCCTCTTTTCTCTGAAACGCCCAAAGTGTTTACCTCATTGAGAAAAGAGGGGTCCTCACCTGTTCCTGTCAGTTTCCTTCATCCCTCTGAAAACAGCCGGCCACAGACTGTTTCATCACAGGGGGAGAATTACTTTTTCCAGAGGTCCTATGCA
>NW_023657485.1:0-27646 GCF_015228065.2 Penaeus monodon | reverse complement strand
CCCCACCCCCCCCAAAACCCACAGCACCCAGCCCCCCAGACACCCAAAAAAGGGGGCCCCCACACCCCACCAGCCCAGCCCCACCCCCCCAACCAGCCCCACCCCGAAACCCCGCCCGGGGCCCAGCCCCCACAGCACCCCACCACCAGCAGCAAGGCCCCCCAAGACCACCCACCCCGCCCAAAAACCCACACACCCCGCAGCAAAAAAACCCCAGCCACCCCCCCAACCCCCAACCCCCCCAGCCCAGACCACCAGACAGCAGCAAGCAAGCCCAGGCCCCCCACACCAGGGGGCCACCCCCCCCAAGGGCCCCAGCCCCCCCCCCCCCAGACCCCGCGGCCCCCAGGCCAACCCACCACCAAACCCCCCAGCAGCAAACACCGCCCCACAGCACCAAAAACCCAGGCAGCCCCCCAGCCACCCACAAAACCCCAGACCAGACCCAGCACCCCACAGCAGCCACCCAAGGCACCCAGCACCCCCAAAACCCAGCCCCCAGCCCCCCGCCCCCAGCACAGGCACCAGCACCCAAGCAGCCACACACAGCCACCACAGCCCCCCCCACCCCACAGCAAGCACCACCCACCCCCAAAGACCCACCCACCACCACCCAGCCCACACCAGCACACAGCAGCCCCCAGCAAAACCCCACACAGCAGCAGACCCCAGCAAGCACCCCCGCCCCACCCAGAAACCACACCAGCCCCACCCAACCAGCAGCACCCCACACCAGCACCCACCCAGCAACCACCAAACAGCAACCAGCACCCAGCCCAGCACACAGCACAGACAGACACCCAAACAGCAGCACCACCACCAGCAGCCCACACCAGCACCGCCAGCCCACCCACCAGCCACCACCCCACACAGCACCCCAGCCAACAGCCACAACCCCCCAAACCACCCCCCAAGCCCAACCACAAAACCCACCACCAGCCAGCAACCAGCCCACACAGCCCCACCCAACCCACACCACCACCCCACACCACAAACCCCAGCCCCACCACAACCCCACCCAGCACCCGCAGCCACAGCAAGCACCCACCCAAACCACCACCAAAACACAGCACCCACCCCAACACAACACACGACCCCCCCCCAACACAGAACCACACACCCCCCAACAGCAACAGCACAGCACCAACCCCAACCACAAAACAGCCCAGCACCACCAAAACCCAGCGCCGCACCACACCACCCCCCCCACAGCAACAGACACCCACACAGCCCCACACCCCCCAGCAGCCCAGCACAGCCCCCACAGCACACAACACCGAGCAACCACCGAAGCCCCAACCCCACCCACCACACAGCCCACCAGCCACCACCCCAGCCACAAACCACCAGCCACCCACCAGCCCCACCAGCACCACCCCACCCACCCAACCCCCCCAACAGCACAGAAGAGCAACACACACAACCCAGCACCACCCAGCAACACCCAGACCCACCCCCCCCCCGCCACCCCCACCCCACAGCCACAGCCAACCCACCCACCAGCCCACGCCCCCCAAACCACCACAGCACCAGACCAGCACCCAGCCCACCAGCACCAGACAGCACAACACCACACCACCACAGACAGCAGCCAACAGCCAGCAACCACCAACCCACCCACAACCCAACCACAGCCACCAGCCACCCCAGCACAGCACACCCCAGCACCAGCCAGGCAACAGCAACGCCCCAGCCAGCACCGCCCAGGCACCACCCAAACAGCAAACACCACCCACCAGCCCCCCCCACCAACCCAACCCCCCAGGCCCCACACCACCAGCCACCCACACAACAAGCCGCACACCAAACAGCAGCAGCACCAGACCCCAGCACCACAGCCCCAGCACCCCAGCAGCAAGCCCAGACCAAACCCCAGCAGCCCCAGAAAGGCCCAACCCAGCACCGCACACACCCCCACCAGCCAGCACCACCAGCCCCAACCACAGCCACACAGCCCCAGCAGCAGCACACCCAGCACAAGCACACCCACACAGCAGAAACCCACAGCACCACAGACACCAGACAACAGCACCCCACCAGCCAGCCAAAAGCCCACAGCAGCCACAGCCACCCCAGCAGCAGCACCCAGCACAGCACCCAGAGACACCACCCCAAGACAGCCACCACCCACCCAGAAAAGCACAGCAAAGACAGCCCCCCACACCCCAGGCAGCACCAGACCCACCAGCACAACGCACCAGCAGCCCCACAGCCACACAGCACCCCCGCCACACCAGCACAACCAAAAGAGCACCCCCCACCAGCAGCACAAGCAAAACAAGCACACCCAGCCCCCACAGCCCCCACCAGACCAAAGCCAACACCAGCAGCCAGCCACCCAGCACCAGACCACCACAGACAAAAACCCACCACAGAACCCACAACCCCACAGCACCACCACAGCCCCACCCCCCGCCAGCACCAGCACCACCCCACCACACACCAGCAGCAGCACCACACCAGCACCACAGCCACACCACCAGCAGCCCAGCACCAGCCCCAGCCCCCAGAACACCCAGACCAGCCCAGCACCACCACCACCAGCCCAAGCAGCAAAAGGCCCCCCCACACCACAGCCCCACAGCCCACCAGCCAGCCCACCCCCACCACCCAGCACCCCCCAAACACACACCCCCACCACGGGCCCAGACACAGTTCCCCAAGCCCCCCAGCGACAGACCAGACACCACCAGCAACACACCAGCACACCACCAGCCCCCAGAGGCACACACAAGACCACACCAACACAGCCACCACCCCCAACCAGGCACCCCACACCACCGCCAGCAAGCAACCACCCCACACACCCCCCACACCCGGGCACCCCCCCACAGCAGCGGGCCCCCAGACCCAAACCACACCCCACCAGACACCCCCAGCCACAGCCAGCACCACAGCACACCCCCAACCCACACCAGAAACACCACAGCAGCCCCCAAGCAGCCCCAAGCAGCCACCCCAGCACCCACAGCGCCCAGAAACCAGCCAAACACACCACCAGCAGCAGCAGCACAACCCACCCCAGCCAAACAGCACCACCAGCACACAACCACACAAGCAGCCCACCCCAAAGCAGCCACACCCAGCACAACCACCAGCACCCACCCACGCAGCCCACAGCACCCCAGCCCAGACCCGCCCCCAGCCACAGACCAGCACCACACCCCAGCCCGCCCACACCACCAGCAGCAGCAGCACACCCCAGCCACAGCACAACACCAGCCACCAGCACCACCCCCAACCACACAAACACACCCACCAGCACCAAGCCCCACAGACCACCAGCCACCACCACCCCCCCAAAAGGCAACCAGCCCAGCACACAGACCCCAGCCCAGAGAAACACACACACCCAAGCACCACCAGCAAGCACAGCCCAGCCCCACCAGCACCCCAGAACCACCACCAGCAGCAGCACCCCCACCAGCAGCAGCAGCCCAGCCCAGCAGCCCAGCACCCCCCAAAACCCACACCGCAACCAGCACCCACCAAGCCCCACCACCCCACAGCCCCCCCCCCAGAACCACCCCCCCCACCCCCCCCCCAACCAGCCCCCACCCAAAAACCCCCCACAGCAGCCAAAAAACCAGCCAGAAAACAGCAGCAACCCCGCACCCCAGCAGCCCCACACCCCCAACGGCCCCCCACCACCACCACCCCCCCAAGCCCAGAGCCCCCCCCCCCAGCCAGCCCCCAGCACCCAAACCCAGCACCGGGACACACCAGAAACCCCCCCCACAGAAACCCCACACAGCCCCCCACAAGGCCAGACAACACCCACAGCCCACCCAGCCACACCCCCACCACCACACGCACCACCACCCCCCCCCAAACACCAACAAAACCCGCAGCGCACAGCCCAGCACACACAAAAACCCCCAAAACCCCCCCAAAACCCACCAAAAACCCCCCAGCAGCCCCCAGCACCACCACAAAGCAGCACCCCCCACCCCACAGACAGCAACCACCACAGACCCCCCCAAACCACAGCCAGCCCAAACCCAGCAAACCCAGCCCCCCCCCAAAAACCCAGCACCCCAGCCCCAGCACAGCCACAGCACCCCAGCAGGCCCCACCAAGCAAAAAGCCCCCAACCCGGGCCACACACAGCCCCCAAGCACACCAGCAAACCCCAGCCCACAGCCAAGCCGCACCACAGCACCCCAGAAAAAAAACCCACACCGGGGCCAAACCCAGAACCACCAGCCCAGCACACAGCAGCCACCCCACCCACCCCCACCCCCCGAAAACAGCCCCAGACAGCCCCACCCCCGGGGGCCCCCCCCCAAACCCAAAGGCCCACCCCCGGGGCCCCCCCCCAACCCCCCCCAAAAAACCCCAAACCCACCAAAAAAAGGGGGCCCACCCCCCCCCAGACCCCCACCCCCAGCCCCCAAACCCCGCCCAACCCCCCAAACCCACCCAGCACCCCCCCCCCAGAAAGGCACCAGCCAGACCCAGGCCCCACCACACCAAAAAGGCAACACAGCAGCAGCCCCCCCAAAACCCAGCCCAAACACCCACCCACACAGAAACCCCCCCCCCCCCCCCAAAAACCGCCCCCGCCCACCCCCACAAGCCAACCCACAAAAGCCCCCCAAACCCCAAAAACCCCCCAAAAACCCAACCCAAAGCCCACCAAACCCCCCCCCCGGGGCCCCACCCCCCCAGAAACCCAACCCCGGGGCCCCAGCCCACAAACACACCACAGACCACAGCCACCACCCAAACCCCACACACCCCCAGAACCACACACCAAGCCAAGAAGCAGCAGCAGCACCACCACAGACCAGCCAGCACAGCCCCACCAGCCCACCAGCACACCCAGAGCACCCCACGGGCCCCCTCGACAGCCCAGCCCCACCACAGCCCACCAGCCACCAGCCACACAAGCCAGCACCCCCAGCCCCAAAAAGAAACCCCACCAGCAAAACCACAGCAGCACACCACACAGCCCACAAACCACCAGCACCCCACACAGCAGCACCACACAGCCAGCACCAGCCCCAGCCCCCAGCGCACACCAGCAGCCCCAGCCCCAGCAGCCCCAGAACAGCAGAGACCAGCCAGCACAGCAAGCCAGCAACCCAGCAGCACAGCAGCACCCCAGCCCACCAACCAGCCCACAGCCCCAGCACACAGACCCCAGCAACCCAGCAGCAGCAAAAAACCCCCCACGACACAGCAGCACCAGCAGCACAAACACCAGCACCACAGCACGCCACACAGCACCAGCAGAACCACACCGCCCCACCACAGCACCACCCACACCAGCCCAGCACAGAGCAAGAAACCCCACAGCAACAGACCCCACAGCCAGCACAGCACCACCACCAGCACACCCCCAGCAACAAGCCACAGAAGCAACACCAGCACAGCAGACAGCACCAGGGGCACCAGCAGCCAGCCCCAGCAGCGGGACACCCCCAGCAGCCCACACAGCAGCAGACAGCACACCCCACAAGCAACCCCAGCAAGCCACACAGACCAGCCACCAGCCAGCCCACCCATCACACACCCAACCACCCCAGCCACCACCAGCAAAACAGACAGCCAGCACAGCACAGCACACCAGCCACCCAGAACAGACCAGCACCAGACAGCAAGCCCCACCACCAAGCCCCACAGCACCGCCACCCACACAGCACCCAAACCAGCACAGCAGCAGCACAGAACCACACACACCACAACAACAGCCCAGCCCACAAAACCCAACCCCCCCCAACCACCACACAGCCACACAAAACCAGCCCCCAACCAACACACAGCACAGCACCACCAAGCAGCCACACCAGACCCAGCACAGCAGCAAGCACCAGCCAGCCACCAGCCCACAGCAGCACAGCACCACAGCCAGCACCAGCAGACACCCACGCCAGCAGCACCAGCACCGCCACCACAACACACCCAGCACCCCGCCCCCACCAGCCCACCACACCAGCACAAAGCAGCCACCCAGCAGACAGCAGCCACACACACCCCCAAAAGCCCACCAGCAGACAGCCAGCAGCAACAGCACCAGCCCAGCGCACCCAGCCACACCACACCACCCCACACCAGCCACAGCAGCCCCGCACCAGCAGCCCACCAACCACAGCACCCCACACCACAGCACGCACCCCCCCCAACAGACCACAGTAGGCCGCGGCAGAGCACAGCCCCCGCACCCCAGCAGCCACCAACACCCCACACCCAGCACCCCCAGCACCAGCACACAGCACACCCAGCGGGCCACACAGCACCAGCCACACAGCAGCCCCAGCACAGCACAAACAGCAGCAGCACCAACCCACCAGCACAGCACCCAGCAGCCCAGCACACCCACCACCCCAAAAGCCCAGAAACCCAGCAGCACAGCAACACACCACAGCAGCACACAGCACACAAGCCCAGCACAACAGCACAGACCCCCCACACCACCAGCACCAGCACACAGCCACAGCACACCACCCAGGCCACAGCACAGCCCCAGCAGCACCCCCCAGCAGCACAGACACAGCCACACCGACCACGCCCAGCCAGCCCACACAGCCAGGCAGCACCAGCCAGCAGCACCAGCAGCCCCCACCCCAACCCCAGCAGACAGCCCAGCACCACCCCACAGCACACCCACACACCACCAGCCACCAGCAGCAGCACAACAGCACACACAGCCAGCCAGCACCAGCCACACACACAACCCCACACACCAAGAACAAAAACAGCCCCACACCACAGCCAGACCCCCAGCACCCAGCCAGACAGCCCAGCACCCCAGCAGCACCACCGACCAGCACCAGCCACACAGAGCACCAAAGCCACCACCACACCCAGCACAGCCCAAAGCACCACCCACCAGCAGCAGCAGCCCCCACACACCCAGCACCAGACACAGCCCCACCCCCCGGGCAGCACACCAGCCAGCCCCACAACAGCACCCCCAGCACCCACACCCAGCACACCACACACACAGCAGCAGCAGCCCCAACCACACAGCCAGCAGCACCCCACACCAGAGCACCACAGCAGCACACCCAACCACCAGCCACACAGCGGGAACACCAGACCCACCAGCACAGCAGCACACACCAGCACACCCGCCCAGCAGCACGACACACCCCCACCCAAAGGCCACCAGCCACCACACCCACACAGAGCCAAAACACACAAGCGACCCCAAACAGCCAGCAGCAGCACCACCAGCCACACAGCCCACACCAGCCACGCAGCCCACCAGCCCACCGGGCCCACAGACACCACCACCACCCCACAAAAGCACCCGACACCACAGACCCACCCAGCCCAGACCACAGCCCACAGCACAGGACCCCCAGCACACCAGCACACACACAACAGCACCACACCACCCCAAAACACACCACCACACAGCCAGACACCCAGCAAAAGCAGCACCCAGCCCCAACACCACACACCACCCAGCCAGCAGACACCAGCCCACCACAGCCACACACACAGCACCCCACCCACCCCCAAGCCACACCCACCCAGAACCCCCCAGCAGCACAGCCAGACCCACACCAGCAGCGGGCAAGCAAAACCGCACCAGCACCCAAAACAACACACCAGGACCACCACAGCAGCACCACCAGCCCCCAGACCAGCCACACACCACCCCAGACCACCACAGCAGCAACACAGCACCAGCCCAGCAGACACAGCACACACACCACAGCAGCACGCACAGCAGCCCCCCCCAAACCCAGCAGAACCCACAGACACACAGCCACCAGACAGCCAGCACAGCAGACCAGCCCAGCACGGGAAAACCACCAAGCAGCCGACACAGCACACAGCCAGCACAGCACAGCCCAAGCACAGGCCCACAGAACACCCAGCACCAGCCCAGCCAGCACGCACCCCACCGCACACAACCAGCCCACCAGCACCACAGCCACCACCACCAGCACCACACACCACACCAGCACACAGACCAGCAGACCACACACCACACCACACAGCAGCACAGCAGATCCACAGCACCCCAGCCACCACACACACACCACCAGCCACACAGCAAACAGAAAAACCCAAACACCCACCCCAGCAGCAGCAACCCCACACCAGCAGCAGCACCCCACACACCAGCCCACCACACACCAACCAGCACCACCACACCCACCACCACCCCACAGCCACAGCCACAGAAGCACAAACACACAGCACCACCCACAGCCCACCAGCCAGCACAGCACAGCAGCCACCACACAGCCGCTACCCCCCAAACACCACACACAGCCAGCCCAACCCACCCCACCCAAAAGCAGCCAGCACCAGAGCACCCCACCCACACACCAGCACACACCAAGCACACCCAGCCCCAGCAGCCCCACCAGCGCCCGCGCCCAGCAAGGCCCCAGCGCACACCCAGCCCGGGCAGCCAGCACCAGCAGCACCAAGCACCACACAGTCCACAGCCACAGCCCACCACACACAGCAGCCCACAGCACCAGACACACCACAGCAGCAAAAGGCCAGCCCAGCACCGCCCAGCACCACAGCCACCCAGACACAAAACAGCAGACCAGCCAGCACACGCAGCACCAGCCAAGCACAGCCACACCCCCAGCAGCCACACCACCCCAAAACCAGCCACCAGCACCACCACCACCGGGCCAGCACAGCCCCCAGCCAGCCCACCACACCAGCAGTCACCCCGCACCAGCAGCAGCACAGAGCCACACAGCACACAGCAGCCCAGACCCCAGACCAGCAGCCCACCCACCCCCAGACCGCACACCCAAGCAGCCCCAGCACGCCCCAACCAGCACACAGCCCACCCCCCAGCACACGCACCAACCCAGCCAGCCCCACACAGACCACAGCCGGGAACCAAGCAGCACACCCAGAGCAGCACCAGCAGCCACCAGCACAGACCAGACCAGGCCAGAGCACCCAGCCCAGCAGCACAGCAGCAGACAGCCCAGCACCAGCCCCAGCACCCACACCACCCCCCAGCAGACCACAGAAACACCCCCAAGGCCCACAGCACCCACCACCACAGACCCACCAGCACCAGCCCAAACACCAGCACCCCACAAGCAGCCACACAGCCACCAAGCACCACACCCACACACACACCCCAAAGCGCCCAGCACAGCAGCACGCACACAGCCCCACCAGAAACCCCAGCAGACAGCCAGCCCAACACCACAGGACCACACACCAAAACCAGCACGGGCAAAGCCCAGCAGCCACAGCAGCCCCACAAGCAGCCACAGCACCAGCCAGAACCACCAGCCACCGCACACAGCACCCCAACACCACCCCAGGGCCACAGCACCAACCCCCACCCAGCCCCAGCAGCAGCAACCAGCCAGCCCCACCCCACAGCCAGCAGCCCCACACACCCCCACACAAGCACCGCACAGCACCAGCACCCAGCACAGCACCCAACCCACCACCAGCAGACCACAACAACCACCCCAGCCACCAGCACCACAGCCATCACCAGCCCACGGGCCCACGGGCCAGCAGCCCCCACAGCCAGCACGCACAGCACCCCCCAGCACACAGCACCCCCACCCAGAGGCCACCAGCACCCAGCAGCACACCACACACCCACACAACAGCACCACCACACAGCCACAGACCAGCACCAGCCCAGACACACACACCAGCAGCCACCAGCACAACCACAAAACCCACAGCCCCCAGCACCGCAAGGCAGCCCCAGCCCACAGCCAGCACAGCCCCCACACACCACCCAGCACCACACAAGCCCACACCAGCCCCACACAAAACACCAGACCAGACCAAGCACCACACACAGCCACCACCCAGCAAGGACCACCAGCAGCCCCACACACCACAACAGCCCAGCCAGCAGCACAGCCCACCACACCAGCACAGCACCCAAGCACCACCCCAGCCACCCACAGCACACAAAACCCCCAGCCCACCCAGACACCACCCAGCCCACACCGCCAGACAAGCACAACCAGAGGACACCAGCCCCAGGCCACAGCAGGCCAACACACAGCACCCACAACCACACAGCCACCACAGCCCCCAAAGCCCGACCACCCAACACAGCCCACAGCCCCAGCCCCGGGGCAGCAGCACACCACACCACCAGAAACCCAGCCCACCACAGCAGCCCCCCACCACAGCACCCAGCAACAGCACCACAGCCAAACACAGCACACCAGCCAGCCACCAGCACCCCCAGCACAGCCCCCCCCAGCCAGCACCACCACACCACACACAGCCCACAGCAGCACCAAAACACAAGCCAGCACACACCCAGCCAGCACCAGCCAGCACACAGCACACCCACCAGCCACACACCCACCACAGAAACCCCAGCAGGCCGGCCACACCACCCCACCACAAAAGCCCCCACCCAAAAAAAGAAAACCCCACCCAACCCCCACCCCAAAGAAACAAGCCCCCCCCCAAAAACCCCCCAAAAAACCCCCCCCCCCCCCCAAAAAAACCCCCAAAAACCCAGCAAAAAACCCCCAAAACCCCCCCAAAAAAACCAGCCCAGCAGACAAGACCAAAGCCCCCCCCCCCCCCCCCCCCCCAAACCACACACCACCACCCCCCCCCCCCCAGAAACCCAGCCCCCCCCACCACCCACCCCCAGAAACCCCCAACACCGCCCCCCCCCCAGCCCCCAACCCCCCCAGACCCCCCCACCCCAGCCCCCCAAACCCCCCACCCCCCCCAGCAAAGCCCCCGCCCCCCCGAACCACAACCCCAACACAGAAGCAGCACCCACCACCCCCCCGGCCCCCCACACACCCCGGGGGCACCCCCCAACACAGCCCAAACACACACCAGCCCCCCCAGCAGCCCCCCAAACAGCCCCCAGCCGGGAAAACAAACCAAAAACAGAAGCACCCACAAACCACCCACCCACCCCCAGACCCCACCCCCGCCCACACCCCCCACAAAAAACCCCCCCCACCACCCACCCCACACCCAGCCCCAACCGAACAAAACCCCACCCCCCCCCAGCCCCAACCCCACCCCAAACAGCCACCCCCCAGCACCAGAAAGCCCCCCACACACAGCAGCAACCCCAGCCCAAAACCCCCCACCCCCCCAGAACCCCCAAGACCCCCAAAAAAGAAAACCCCAACCCCCAGCAAACACCCCCCGCCAGCCCCACAGGACCCCAACCCAACCCCCCAAGCCCCACCAAAGCCCCCAGCCAACACCCCCCCAAACCAACCCCAAAACAGCCACACCCCCCAACCCCCAAAAACCCCCCACCCACCCCAGCCCCCAGAAAAAGACAGCCCCAAACCCCCCCAAAGGGGCCAGCCCCAAACAGCCACCAGCCCCCCCTCCCCCCCAGAAAAAAAAACCCCACCCAGAAACCGGGCCCCCCAGAAACCAGCACCCCAAACCCCCCAGCCCCAACCACCCCCCCCCCAAAACCAGCCCCACCCCACCCCCCCCCCGCCCCAGCCCCCAAACACCCCCAGCAGCCCACCCCCACCCCCCCAAACCCAACACCCAACCCCCAGCCCCCCAGCACCCCAAACCCAGCCCCCCCCAAAAAAAAACCAAACACACCCCCCAAAAACCCCCACCCACAGCAAAACCCCAAAACCCCCCCCAGAAAACCCCCCCCCAAAACCCCCCCAAAAAAACCCCAGAACCCCACCCAAGCAGCCCCCAACCAGCCACCCCCCCCACCCCAAAACAAAACCAAACCACCCCCCCCGCCCCAAAAAAACCCGCACCCCCCCCACCGGGCCCCCCCCCCAGCCCAAAAACCCCCCACCCCCCCAAAACCACCCCCACCCCCAGCCCCACCCAAAAACCAACAAAAACCCCAAAAACCCCCCCCCCCCCCCACACCACGACCCACCAGCCCAACCGCAGAAACCCCCCCCAAAGACCCAAAACCCAAACCGGCCCCCCCCGCCCAGCCAGCCCCCCCCCACCCCCCCCAACAGAAACCCAGCCCCCAAAACACCCAGCCCAGCCCCACCCAAACCCCCCCCCCAGCGGGACCCCCACCCCAACACCCCCCAAACCCCCACCCCCCCCAAACAACCACACAACCCCCCCCCCCTTTTTTTTTTTCCCCCAGCCACCCCCCAAACAGCCCCCACCAAACCCCCCAACCCCCCGCACACCCACCCAGCCAGAAACCCCCCCAAAACCCCCCCCAAAAACAAAACCAGCAGCCGGGCCCCACCCCCCAAACCAGCCCCAACCCCCCCAAAACCCCCCAAAGCAGCCCCCAGCGCAGCCCCCAGCACCCCCCCCCCAGCACCCCACCCCACAGCAACACCCCCCAAACACCCCAACCCCAAGAAAAAAGGACCCCCCCCCAAACCCCCGGGAAACCCCAACCCCAGCACCAACCCACCCCACACCAACCACCCCCCCCACCCACAGCCCCCCACCCCCCCACCCCCAGACCACCCCCCCACCCCCACACCCCCAACACACGCCGCCCCCCCCCCCCCCCCCCCCGGGCCACCCCCAAACCCCCCACCCCCACCCCCCCCACCCCCCCCCAAAACACCCACCACCACCAAAAGCAGCCCCCCAAACCAGCCCCCACCCAAACCCCCCAAACCCCCCCCACCCCAAACAGCCAGCCCCCCCCCCCCCAGCAGCAGCACAGCAGCATGCAGCAGCAGCAGATAGCACCAGCAGCAGCACCAGCAACACCAGCAGCAGCAGCAGCAGCACCAGCACAGGGCCAGCAGCGCACCACTAGCAGCATCACCAGCAGCAGGCAGCAGCAGCAGGCACCAGCAGCAGCATACCCAGCAGCAGCACCAGCAGCAGCAGCACCAGCGCATGCAGCAGCAGCAGCACCCAGCAGCAGCAGCAGATCAGCACCAGCAGCATCAGCACCAGCAGCAGCAGCCCGCGCAGCACCACCAGCAGCACAGCAGCAGCAGCAGTCACCAGCAGCAGCACCAGCAGCGCAGCACAGCAGCAAGTCACCAGTCACCTAGGGCCAGCAGCAGCAGCAGCAGGTCAGCAGCACCAGCAGCAGCACAGCAGCAGCAGGCTAGCAGCAGCAGCAGCACAGCACCAGCAGCAGCACCAGCTAGCAGAACCAGCAGCAGCAGCAGCAGCAGCAGCAGCAGCAGCAGCAGCTAGCAGCATGAGGTTTTCTCCCAGGCAGCAGCAGCATAGCAGCTAGCAGCAGGACCCAGCACCAGGGCCAGGGGGGGCAGCGCACAGCATCAGCAGCACAGCAGCAGCAGCAGCAGCAGCATACAGGCACCAGCACCAGGTCCAGCAGGCAGCACCAGGCGCAGCAGCAGCAGCAGCACCAGCAGCAGCAGCAGCAGCAGCAGCAGCAGCAGCACCAGCAGCAGCAGCAGCAGCAGCAGCAGAGCAGCTAGTCAGCGAGCAGCAGCAGCAGCAGCAGCAGGCAGCGGCAGCAGCAGCTAGCAGCAGCACAGCAGCACAGCAGCACCAGCAGCAGAACCAGAGCAGCACCAGCAGCAGCAGCAGCCGCAGCAGCAGAGCAGCAGCAGCAGGCAGCAGCACCCAGCAGCAGGCCACCAGAGCCGCAGCAGCAGCCAGCAGCACCAGCACCAGGGCCAGCAGCATCAGCAGCAGCAGCAGCAGAAGGCAGCAGCAGCAGCACAGCACCAGCAGCAGCCCAGCAGCCATAGCAGACAGCAGCAGCAGCAGCAGCAGCAGCAGCACCAGCAGCAGCAGCAGAAGCAGCAGCAGCAGCAGCAGCAGAGAAGCAGCAGAAGCAGCAGCAGCACCAGCAGCAGCACCAGCAAGCAGCAGCGAGCTCAGCACCAGCAGAGCAGCAGCAGCAGCACCAGCAGCAGCAGCACCAGCAGCAGCAGCAGCAGCAGCAGCATGCAGGCAGCATCAGCAGCACCAGCAGGCAGCACCGCAGCAGCAGCAGTCAGCAGAAGCATCGAGCAGCGCAGCGAGGCAGCAGCAGCGCTACCAGCAGCAGTCACCAGCAGCAGGCAGCACCAGCAGCATCAGCAAGCAGCCGCAGCAGCAGCAGCCGCAGTAGCAGTAGCAGCAGCAGCACCGCACCAGAGCAGCACCAGCAGCACAGCAGCAGAGCAGCACGCACAGGGCCAGCCCAGCACAGGCAGCAGCAGCAGCAGCACAGCAAGCAGAGCAGCAGAGCAGCAGCAGCAGCACAAGCAGCAGAATCAGCACCAGCAGCAGCAGCACCAGCAGAGGAGCAGCAGCAGCACCAGCCACCAGGGCCAGCAGCAGGCACCAGCAGCAGCAGAACAGCAGCAGCAGCAGCCAGCAGCACCAGCAGCATGCAGCAAGCAGAAGCATGCAGAAGCAGCAGAGCAGCATGCAGCCAGCAGCAGCAGCACAGCAGCAGCAGCAGCACCAGCAGCAGCACCAGCAGGCCACACGAAGCAGCAGCAGCACCAGCACCCGGCCAGCAGCAGCACCAGCAGCAGCAGCACCAAGCAGCAGCACCAGCAGCAGCAGGAGCAGCAGCAGCAGCGCAGACAGCAGGCAGGCAGCAGATCAGCAGCACAGCCGCAGCAGCAGCAGCAGAAGCAGCAGCAGCAGCAGGCAGCAGCAGCAGAAGGCAGCATCAGCAGCGAGCATCATCATCAGCAGCAGCAGCCTCAGCAGCATCCAGCAGCAGCAGCTCCTGCAGCACCAGAATCATCACCATCAGCATAGCAGCATGCATCAGCACCCAGCCACGAGGCCAGCATCATCACCATAGCATCAGCACCATCTCAGCATCAGCAGCATCACCATCATCAGCAGCATTCATCATCATCATGAATCATTCAGTGCACATCAGCAGCAGAAGCAGCACAGCACCAGCAGCAGCACCAGCAGCAGTCAGCAGCAGCAGCATCAGCAGCAACAGCATCAGCATCAGCAGCAGCACAGCAGCCAGCCCAGTCAGCAGCAGCTAGCAGCATCAGCAGAGCTAGCAGCAGCACACATCAGCTCACCACAGCAGTCACCAGCAGCAGCAGCAGCATCAGCAGCACCAGCACCAGGGCCAGCATCAGCACATCATCATTCATCACACATCAGCGCATCAGCCTCATCACCAGCATTCATCAGCATCATCATCAGCACCAGCAGCATGCAGCATCATCATCACCAGCATCAGCCTCATCATTCAGTCAGCAGCATCATGCAGCACATCATCATCATCATCCCCTCATTCCTCACCTCATCATCACCCTCATCTCATCATCATCATCATCACCACACCATTTCCATCATAGCACATCTATCATCATCACCAAGATCATCATAATCATCATCACCACATCATCATCATCACCATCATCATCATCATCATCACATCACCATCACCATTTCCATATCATCCACAATCAGCATAATCCACCATCATCATCATCATCATCCCCATCACCACTTTTCCATCATCATCATCATCACACCATCATAATCCCATCATATCAATCATCCTCATCATCACCCTCCACCATTTCCATCATCATCACCATCATCCATCATCACCATCATCATCATCATCCATCATCAGCATCAGCATCATCATCACCATCATCATATCATCCTCATCATCATCATCATCCTGCATCATCATCATCATCATCATCAATCATCACATCAAGCATCACAATCATCAGCATCATCCTCATCATCACCTCACCATTTCCATCATCATCACCATCATCATCATCACCATCATCATCATCATCATCATCCGCAGCATCATAATCATCAGCATCATCATCATCAGTCATCATCATCACCATCAGCTATCACCATCATCATCACCATCATCACATCATCATCATCATCATCATCATCATCACCATCCTCATCACCAACATCATCATCAGCATCATGCACATCTCATCATCATCATTTCATCATCATCATCATCATCATCACCATCCATCATCACCATTCATCATCCTCATCTCATCATCACAATCACCATTTCCATCATCATCATCATCATCACACCATCTCATCATCATCAGCATCATCATCATCAGCAGTCATCAGCATCATCATCAGCATCACCAGCATCATCTCTCAGTCATCATATCAGCATATCATGCATCAAGCAGCATCCAGCCGCATATCACCATCATTCATCACAATCAGCAGCATCCTCATCTCACACCATCACCATTCCATCATCATCACCATCACCAGCCCATCACCATCAATCACCATCAGCAGTCATCACCATCAGCATCTACCAGCAGCAGCATCAGTCATCATCATCACCATCACCATTCTCCACATCATCACCCGTCATCATCATCACCATAGCATCATCATCATCACACCCTCAGTCAGCAGCATCATGCAGCGCATCATCCATCATCAGCCAGCAGCAGCAGCCGCAGCAGCATTCCACCATCATCATCCACCCAGCATCAGCATCATCATCATCATCCTCATCATCAGTCAGCATGCAGCATCATCATCAGCACCTAGTCATCAGCACAACAGCAGCAGATCAGCATCATCATCCATCACATTTCATCAGTCATGCACCAGTCTCAGCAGCACCATGGCATCATCATCCATCATCACCATCATCATCATCATCATCATCATCATCATCATCATCATCTCATCATCATCATCCATCATCATCATCATCATCACATCTCAATCATCTTCATCATCATCATCATCACCATCAGCATATCATATCATCATCTCCTCACATCCTATCATCATCATCATCATCATCATCACCATCATCATCACCATAATCATCTCATCATCATCATCATCATCCTCCATCATCATCATCATCATCACCATCATCATCATCATCATCATAATCATCATCCATCATCATCATCATCATCATTCATCATCATCATCACCATCAGCATCTCACCATCATCATCTCATCATCATCACCATCATATCATCATCATCACCATCATCATAGCTCACATCATCACCATCCACATTTCCATCATCATCATCATTCATTATCATCACCATCATCATAACCATCATCATACATCATCATCATCACCATCCCCATTTTCCATCACCTAGTATCATCATCATCATCACCCTCAAATCACATATCACATCATCATCATCATCATCATCACCATCAATCATCACCATCAATCATCACCATCATCATCACTATCATCATCACCTCATCCATCATCAGCATCACCATCATCATCAATCACATCATCACCATCACCATTTCCATCATCATCACCATCAGCACATCACCATCATCATTCATCATCATCATCACCATCACCATTTTCCAGTCATCTTCAAACATCACAGTCATCACCATCAGCAGTCAGCATCATCATCATCATCATCATCACATCACCATCACCATTCCATTCATCATCACCATCATCATCCATCACCATCATATCTCATCATCATCACATATTCATCATGTCATTCAGCAGCATATCATTCATCATCCACATCATCATCATCATCACATCATCATCATCATCATCATTCATCATCACCATCATCATCACCGATCATAATATCATCATCATCAGTCACCATTTCACCTTCCAATCACATCACCATCATCATCATCCCCATCATCATCATTCATCATCATATCTCCATCATCATCATCATCATCATCCACCATCTCATCACCATCATCATCACATCATTCATCATAATCATCACCATCATTCATCATCATTCACCATCATCATCACCATCATCATCATCATCATCATCATCATTCATCATCTCATCATCATCATCATCATCATCATCATCATCATATCATCATCATCATCATCACACCATCACCATTCCATTCATCACACAATCATCATCATACACCATCATCATCATCATCATCATCCCATCATCATCATATCATATCATCATCATCCACCATCACCATTCCCATCATCCATCCACCATCATATTCCATCAACCATCTCACATTTTTTTTTTTTTTTTTTTTCCCCCATCATCATCACCCCTCATCATCATCATCATCATATCATCAATTCATCATCATCATCATCATCATCATCATCTCACCTCATCATCACCCTTCATCATCATCATCATCATCATCATCATCACCCATCATCATCATCATCATTATCATCATCATCATCATCCTCATCATCATCATCATTCATATCCCCGACAATTCCCATTTTTTTCAATCATCAATCATCATCATCACAAATCATCATCGTCATATCATCACCATCCACCATTTCATCATCATCACCATTCATCATCATCACCATCATCATCATCATCATCATCACCATTCATCATCATCATCATCATCATATCATCCATCACAATCATCATCATCATCATCATCATTCATCATCATCATCATCATCATCATCATCATATCAGCACCATCATCATCCACATATCAATCATCATCATCATCATCACCATCACCCATTTCCATCATCATCACCATCATCATCCCAATCACCATCATCACACCATCACCCTTTCCATCATTCATCACCATCCGCATTCATCACCATCATCATATCATCATCATACCATTCTCATCATCATCATCATCATCATCATCATATAATCAGCATCATCATCATCTTCCATCATTCATCACCATCATCATATCACCATCATCATCTCATCATCCATCACCACATCATCATCATCATATCATCATTCATTACCATCATATCATCATCATCATCATCACATCACCAGTTCCATCATCATCACCATCCATCATCATCACCATCATCATCAATATCCATCACACATCACTATCATCATCCTCATCATCATTCATCATCTCATCATCCATCATCATCACATAACCATTCATCTCACCATCAATCAGCATCATCATCATCATCATCTTCTCACATCATCATCATCATCATCATCATCATCATATCATCATCATCATCATCATCCATCATCATCACCATCATCATCATCATCATCCTCATCATCACCATCATCATCATCACCATCACCATCATCATCATCATCATCATCATCATCAACACCATCATCATCATCATCATCATCATCATCATCATCACCATCATCATCATCATCATCATCATCATAATCACACCATCATCATCATCATCATCATCATCATCATCATCATCATTCATCATCATAATCATCATCGCATCACCTCATCATCATCACATCATCTCATCATCATCATCATACCTCATCATCATCATCATTCATAATCACCATCATCAATCATCATCATCTCATCATCATCATCATCATCATCACATCACCATCATCCATCAACCATCAACACACATCATCACCTAACATCAATCATCCATCATCACCATAATCATCATCATCATCATCATCATCATACCATCATCATCATATCATCCACCATCACCATTTCCATTCAGCATTCACCATCCATCATCATCACCACATCATCATCACATAATCACCATCATCATCATATCATAATCTCATCATCATCATCATCATCATCATCATCATATTCATCATCATCATTCATCATCCTCCTCATCATCATAGAATCATCATCATCATCATCATCATCACCATCATCATCATCATCATCATCATCATCATCATCATATCATCATCTCATCAATTTCATCATCCTCACCATCATCACCATCATCATCATCTCATATCATATCACATCATCATCATCATCATCATATCCTCAATCATCATCCTCATCATCATCACCATCATCTCATCATCATCATTCATCATCATCATCTCATCACATCATCATTCATCATCATATCACCATCATCATCATCATATCATCACATCATCAACATCATCATCATCCTCACCATCATCATCATCATTCATCATCATCATCATCATCAATCACCATCACCATTTCCTCATCATCACCATCATCATCATCACATCATCACTCATCATCATAACCATCATCATCATCACATAATCACATCATCATCATCATAATCATCATCATCATCATCACATATCATCATCATCATCACCATCATAATCACCACCATCATCATCATCACCCATCATCATCATCTCATCAGCACCATCATCATATCAATCATCATTACTCATATCATCATCATCACATCATCATCACCATCACCATTTCCTCATTCCATCACCATCATCATCACCATCATATTCTCATCATCATCATCACCATCACCATTTCCATCATCATCACCATCATCATCATCAACATCATCATCTTATCAATATCACCATCCATCATCATCATCATCATCCATCAATCATCATCATCATCATCAATCACCATCATCATCATCATCATCACCATCATCATCATCACCATCATCATCATCCTCATCATCATCCCATCACCCATTTCCATCATCATCAACCATCATCATCATCACCATCCACATATCATCATCATCCACCATCATCATCATCATCATCACCATCATCCTCATTTTTCATTCATCATCATATATCATCATCTCATCATCCCAAAATTCATCATCATCATCATCACCATCCTCATCACATCATCATCATCATCATCATCATCACCTACCATCATCACCATCATCATCATCATCACCATCATCAGCATCATCATCATCATCATCATCATCATCATCACCATCATCATCACCATCATCTCATCATCATCATCATCATCATCATTCATCACCATCATCATCACCATCCCTAACATCATCATCATCATCATCATCATCATTCATCTCATCATCATCACCTCATCATCCACCATCATCCTCATCATATCATCATCACCATCACCATTTCCATCATCATCACCATCATCATCATCATCATCATCATCATCATCATCATCATAATCATAATCATCATCATCCATCATCACCCTCATCATCATCATCATCATCATCATCATATATCATCTATCATTCATCATCATCATCATCATCACCATCATCATCACCATCATCAGTCATCATTCCAAAAAAATTTTTTTTTCCAATTTTTTTTTTCCCCAATCACCATAACCATTTCCATCATCATCACCATCATAATCACCATTCATCAATCATCATCATCATCATCATAATCATCATCAGTCACCATCATCATCATCATCATCATCATTCATCATCTATCACATCATCATCATCATCTCATCATCACCACATCATCACCATCATCAGCATCACATCATCATCACCTCACCATTTCCATCATCATCACCATAATCATAATCACATCACATCATCGTCATAATCATCATCCTCATCAATCTATCATCATCATCATCATCAATCACATCAGATCAACATCATCATCATCATTCATCATCATCCACCATCACCATTTCCATCATCATCACCATATCATCATCCACAAATCTCATTCATCATCATCATCATCACATACATCATACTCACAATCATCATCCTCATCATCATCATCCTCATCCTCATCATCATTCATCATTCATCATCATCACACCATCATCATCACCATCACATCATCATCCTTCATCCAATCATCATCATCATCATCATCATCCTCATCATCATCACATGATCATCATCACCATCATCATCATCTCATCATGATCATCATCATCAGTCATCATCATTCATCACATCATCATCATCACCATTCATCATCACCATTCAGATCATCATCATCATCATCACCATCACCATTTCCATCATCATCACCATCATCATCACCATCATCATCATCAACATCATCATCATCATCATCCATCACCATCCTCAATCATCATCATCATCATCATCATCATCAATCCTTATCATCACTATCATCATATCAATCCACCATAATCATCCTATCACCATCATCATCTCACCATCAGCATCATCATCATCATCACCATCATCATCATCACCATCATCATCATCACCACCATCATCATCATCATCATCACCATCATCATCATCATCATCACACATCATCATCATCATCACCATCATCATAATCTATCATCATCATCACCATCACCTTTCCATTCATCATCACCATCATCATCATCATCATCATCATCACACATCACATTTCCACTCATCAATCACCATCATCATTCATCTCACATCATCATTCATCATCTCATCATCATATCATCATCATCATCATCATCATCACCATCATCATCATCATCATCATCACCATCAATCACATCACATCATCATCATCATCATCAGCACCATATCATATCATCATCATCACCATCATCATCATCACCATCCTCATCATTCATCATCATCCATCATCATCTCATCATCATTCTCATCACCATCATCATCACCATCATCATCATCATTCCCATCAATCATCACCATCAACCATTTCCATCATCATCACCATCATCATCCACATCATCACCATCATCATCATCACATCATCATTCTACATCATCACCATTCATCACATCATCATCATCACATTCATCATTCATCATCATCATC
Source organism: Penaeus monodon (assembly GCF_015228065.2). Lineage (NCBI taxonomy): Eukaryota > Metazoa > Arthropoda > Malacostraca > Decapoda > Penaeidae > Penaeus > Penaeus monodon. The sequence goes on along the minus strand of NW_023657485.1, from coordinate 5,258 downwards.
ACCATCAATCATCATCCCCATCATTCATCATCATCAACATCATCATCATCATATCATCACCATCATTCATCATCATCCTCATCATCATCACATCATCATCATCTCATCATCAATCTCATCATCATCTCACCATCATCACACCATCATCATCACATCATCATCATCCACCAATCACATATTTCCATCATCATCACCATCATCATCATCACCATCATCATTTCATCATCATCATCATCACATCATCACCATCATCATCATCATCATCATCATCTCATCATCATCATCATCATTCATCATCATCATCATCATCCACCATTCATCTTCTGTCATCATCCACCATCATCATCATCACCCATCATCACATCATCATCATCACCATCATCACAATCATCGATCATCATCATCATCATCCATCATCATCACATCATCTATATTTCCTAATTTTTCCCTTTTTTCCCCCTTTAATTTTTTTTTTCTTTACCTTTTTTATTATAATATTAAAAAATTTTCCTTTATTATCATCATCTTATCATTTATCATTTTATTATCTTCATCATCATTAAATCCTTTATTCTTTATCATACTTTATCATCTTTACCTTTATATCACATATTCAATTTATCATTATTATTAAATATTAATTATATAATATTTTTCAATAATACCTAATACCACAACAATAATATATAAAACAATAAATAAATAATAACATTTATTATTTTTATTCATTTCTTAATAATCTTATTACTTAATTTACTTTTAATAATATTTTTAAATTAATCACCATAAAAAATAATAATAAATATAATAAACAAAATAATCTAAAAAAAAATTATAACCATACATTTTATATTATTATCTTTTTATTTTTATTTTATATTCATTATAATTTTTTTTGGGAAATAATACTAATATTAATAAATATATAATATAATATATCATATATATATATCATAATAGATATATTTATGATATATAATAATTCTCATCAATATTATCATCTTTACCTATCTTACATCATCAATATAACTAATAATTCTCAAAAATCTATTCCCTTTTCCTGGAATTTATAAATTTATCAAATATGCAAATTCGTATTACTAAATCAATATCGCTAGTTTACCTTATCTTCATTTCATATCTTTTTTCTTATACCTTTTTATTATATACATATACAATTCTATCTTATTATCATCATCATATCTATTATCATCTATATATCTAATCACATCAATATCATATATATCATATCAATCATAACATTTATATTATTATATCATTATTATCAATTTTATCATTATTACTTCATATTATATTCATTATATCTTTCAAATATATATAAATATCACAATATAATACAATAAAAATTATACATACAATTTATAACATTATATATATTATTTATATCATTATCTTTTCAAATATATATGTATATTAATATAATAAATTAAAATATTAAATTTTATCAAATATAAAACCATAATACATAATAATATATATAATACATCAATAATATATCAAAAATCATTTTATCCACATTATATTTATTTATATAATAATTATATATATTATTCTTATATACCAATTCCAAATAATCAAAAATCATTTTAATTCAAGGCAATTTCAGTTAATTTTTATAATTTTTCTATTTTTTTATATATTATAATAATCTTACATCATAATAATTAACATATAATAATCATATACATTTACATAATAATTCACATAATCAATATCATCATTAATTAATTTATCATCATTTTCTTATTCTCATATTATTCATTCTTATTAATTTAATTTAATTTAAATAATACCATTTTAAATTAATAATATGAAACACAATAATCGAAAAAAATCATTTTAATATCTATTTAATTATATTCCTATTCGATTTTTACTGTTATAATTATTTAAATTATATAATAAAAAATTATGTATAATCAATATAAAATGATTAAATATTATAACTTACTAATTATTATTATTATCATATTTATTATTTTATTATTCAATTATTAATATTTTTTGCAATAATTATTATTAGTATTATTAATATTTTAATATAATTTAATAATACAATAAAAAAAATAATTAATAAAATAATAATATAAAATAAAAATAATAAAAAAAAATTTAAAATAATAATAAAAAATTTAATTTTTAAAATGTTATCAAATTCTTTTTATTCTCATCTTTTATTCATCATTATGTATATTAACAATTCTGGTAATTATTATCATTATTACCCTAATAATTGCGAAATCACAATGAATCGAAAAAACGTCATTTTGGATTTATACTCTCAAAAAGGCTATATTTCGCTAGATTTTGCCCTTTTTCGACTTTGGAATGTTTTTTTCTTATACCTTTTTTATATTATATATGACACAATTCCTGTTATTATCATCATATATCATGATTATCATCATTATTATCGTTATATCATCATATCATATTATATCATTATATCATCATTATCATCATATATTGCAAATATATAATCATTATTGCAATTGTTATCATTATTTTGCATTATTGCAGTTTATATATTATTTTCATATACTAATACAACAACAATAATATAGTATTAACCAATAATATAACATAATCACGTTTAAAATAATTATTTTATCATTATCTTCAATTAATCGTTATTACGTAATTTTACTGTTAAAATTAATTTTTTTTACCATTATATACCAGTGAAAATAATAATTAATGATAATTATATCAATATAATCTATAACAATATTATCACATAAATATTATATATTATTTATATTATTATTATTATTGTTATTATTACCAGTTTATATAGATTTTATTGGCATTATATAATAATTAAAGAATATTAATAATAATAATAAAAAAATAATAATAATAATAATAATAATAATAAATAATAATAAAATATATAATAATAAGTATATTATAATATCAATGTTACAAATTCTCTTTAATTCTCACTTTTCATCAATATTATGTTATGATTAATACAATTCTGGTAATTATTATATTATTACCCTAATAATTGCAGAAATATCAATGAATGAAAAACGTCATTTTGGAGTATACTCTCAAAAGGCTATATTTCGCTAGATTTTGCCGCTTTTTCGACTTTTGGGAATGTTTTTTCTTACCTTTTTTATATTATATATGACACAATTCCTGTTATTATCATCATCATTATCATGATTATCATCATTATTATCGTTATCATCATCATTATCATCATTATCATCATAATCATCATCATTATCATCATTATTGCAATTATTATCATCATTATTGCAATTGTTATCATTATTATTGCAATTATTGCAGTTATAGTATATATTTTTGCATAATACTAATAACCACAACAATAATATAGTAATAACAATAAAAATAACAATAAAAACGATTTTATAATAATTATTTATATCATTATCTTAATTATATCGTTATTACTTTTAATTATTACTGTTATAATAAATTTTTTTGCAATTATACTACCATACAAATAATAATAATGATAATAATAACATAATAATATAATAACATATTATAACCAAGCATTATTATTATTATACTTATACTTATTATTATTATTGTTATATTACAGTTATAATAGATTTATTGGCAATAAAACTAAAAATTAAGATAATAATAATAATAATAATAATAATAATAATAATAAAATATAAAATATAAAAAAATAATAAAAATAATAAATAATAATAATATTCAAATTTATCAAAATTCTCTTTTTTCTCACTTTTATCATCATTATTGTTATATTAATACAATTCTGGTAATTATTATCATTATTACCCTAATAATTGCCGGGAAAACACCAAAGAAAACGAAAAAACGTCATTTTGGGGTATACTCTCAAAAGGCTATATTTCGCTAGATTTTGCCCTTTTTCGACTTTTGGGATGTTTTTCTTATACCTTTTTTATATTATATATGGAACACAATTCCTGTTATTATCATCATTTACATGATTACTCATTATTTTCGTTACATCATATTTCCATTATCATCTTATCATCATCTTATCTCATTTTGCAATTTTTATCAAATTATTGCAATTTTATCATTATTATTGCAATTATTTAGTTAATATAATTTTTTCAAAAATTTCTAAAAACAAACAAAATAAAAGTAAAAAATAATATACAAAAAACGTTTTTTTTAATAAATTTTTTATATCATTATTTAATTATATCGTTATTACTGTAATTATTACTGTTTAATAAATTTTTTTTCAATTTACTCCGTAAAAAAATAATAATGATAATAATAACAATAAAAAATAAATAACAAATTTAACCCCTTGTATTTTATACTTTATTATTATTATTATTGTTAAATTACATTATAATAATTTTTTTGGCAAAAAATACTAAAATTAAAATAAATAAAAATAATAATAATAATAATAATAAAATAATAAAATAATAATAATAATAATAATAAAAAATAAAAAATAATAATAATATTTAAAAAATATCAAATGTTATAAAATTTCTTTATTCTCACTTTTTTCATCATTTTGTTATGATTAAAAAATTCTGGGAATTATTACATTTTACCCTAATAATTTCCGAAAACACCAAGAAAAGAAAAAAAAGTCATTTTGGAGTTACTCTCAAAAACTATATTTCCTAGATTTGCCGTTTTTCGACTTTTTGGGGTGTTTTTCTTTACTTTTTTATTATATATGGACACAATTCCTGTTATTATCATCATCATTATCATGATTATCATCATTATTATCGTATCATCATCATTATCATCATTATCACATTTCATCATCATTATCATCATTATTGCAATTATTATCCCTCATTATTGCAATTGTTATCATATTATTGCAAATTTTTGGAGTTTTAGTATATATTTTTGCAATAATACTAATAACCACAACAAAATAAAAGTAATAACATAATAATAACAATAATAACGATTTTTATAATAATTATTTATATCATTTTCTTAATTAGTATCGTTTTACGTAATTATTACTGTTATAATAATTATTTTTGCATTATACTACCAGTACAAATAATAATAATGATAATAATAACAAACATAATACTAATACAATATTTATAACCACTACATTATTATTATTATTTCTTATACTTATTTTTATTATTGTTATTATTACAGTTATAATAGATTTTTGGCAATAATACTAAAATTAAGGTAATATAATAAAAAATATAATAATATAATATAATAATAATAATAATAATAAAATAAAAAAA
>NW_023657484.1:0-27674 GCF_015228065.2 Penaeus monodon | reverse complement strand
TAAGAAAAATATTTTATTAAATTGCATTTTTTTTTTTGTTATCCATATTTATTGCAATTATTGGAGTAATAAATTTTTCATTTTTATTTTGGCAATTTTATATCTATAATACCAAACAACAATAATAATTTTTAAAAAGTTTATCTTAACAATAATTTTGATAAAACCCCAACTTAAGTAAAATTTTAACGAATAATTATTAACATTATCTAATTAGTATCGTATTACGTAATTTTGTATAATAATTATTTTTGCAATTATACTACAGTACAAATAATAAAAGAAATAATAACAATAATATACTAATAACAATATTATAAACCTAGATATTATTATTTATTTATACTTATTATATATTGTTTTTATTACAGATATAATAGATTTTTTGACAATGATACTAATAATAAGATAAAGTAATATAATAATAATAATAATAATAATAATAATAATAATAATTAATATAATAAAATAATAATAATAATAATAATAATAATAATTTTTAATAATATTCAAATGTTATAAAATTCTCTTTATTCTCACTTTTAATCATCATTATTGTTAGATTAATACAATTCTGGTAATATTATCATTATTACCTAATAATTGCCGAATCACCAAAGAAATCGAAAAACGTCATTTTGGAGTATTACCTATCTCAAAGGCTATAATTCGCAGATTTTGCCATTTTTCGACTTTTGGAATGTTTTTCGTTTTGCTTTTGACTTTTATATTATTATGGACACATTTCTTTTATATCATCATCATTATCATGATTATCATCATTATTATCGTTATATCTTATCATCATTATCATCATTATCATCATCATTATCATCATTATTGCAATTATATCATCATTATTGCAATTGTTATCATTATTATTGCAATTATTGGAGTTATAGTATATATTTTGCAATAATACTAATAACCACAACAATAATAATAGTAATAACATAATAATAACAATAATAACGATTTATAATATATTATTATATCATTATCTTAATTAGTATCGTTATTACTGTAATTATTACTGTTATAATAATTATTTTTGCAATTATACTACCTAAGTACAAATAATAATAATGATAATAATAAATAATAAACTAATAACAATATTATAACCACTAGCTTATTATTATTATACTTATTATTATTATTATTGTTATTATTACAGATATAATAGATTTTTTGGCAATGATACTAATATATTAAGATAATAGTAATATATAATAATAATAATAATAATAATAATAAATAATAATAATAATTAATAATAATAATAATAATAATAATATAAATAATAATAATTTTAATATATTCAAATGTTATCAAAATTCTTTTTATTCTACTTTTATCATCATTATTGTTATGATTAATACAATTCTGGTAATTATTATCATTATTTACCCTAATAATTGCCGAAATCACCAAGAATCGAAAGAACGGTCATTTTGTAAGTTACTCTCAAAGGCTATTATTTCGCTAGATTTTGCCGCTTTTTTTCGACTTTTGGGAATGTATTTTCTTATAACCTTTTTTTATATTATATATGGACACAATTCCTCCCTTATTTCATCATCATTATCATGATTTCTATTATTTCGTTATCATCATCATTATCATCATTATCATCATATCATCATCATATCATCATTATTGCAATTATTATCATCATTATTGCATTGTTTCATTATTATTGTGCAATTATTGGAGTTATAGTATATATTTTTTGCAATATACTATAACCACAACAATAATAATATATAACAATACTAATTAACAAGATACCAGATTTTAATTAATAATTAATTTATATCATCTCTTAATTATATTCGTTATTACCTGAAATTAATTATGTTAGTCAATAATTCTTTTTTTGTAATTATACTCCAGTAAAATGAATAAAATGATATGATAACAATAATCAACTAATAAACATTTTATAACCCTAGCATTATTATTATTATACTTATCTTATCATTATTATTGTTTTTATTACAGTATCTAATAGATTTTTGGCAATGATACTATAAATTAAGATATATAATAATACTAATAATATAATCAATATAATAATCTTAATCATATAACTAATACACTAATAATAATCCTAATAATAATGTAATAATTTTTAATAATTTCAAATGTTATCAAAATTCTCTTATTCTCACTTTTATCATCATTATTGTTATGATTAAAATAAGACAATTCCTGGTAATTATTATCATTATTACCCTATAATTGACCGAATCCCAAGAATCGAAAAAACGTCAATTTTGAGTATACTCTCAACAGGCTATATTTCGCTAGATTTTGGCGTTTTTCGACTTTTGGGAAATGTTTTTCTTATACTCTTTATATTATGTATGGACACAAATTCCTGTTATTATCCTCATCATTTATCTATAATCATCATTAATTATCCGGAGGGTTATCATCACCATGTATCATCATTATCTCATAATCCATCATCATTATCAATCATTTGCTAATAATACTAATAACAATATTATACCCACTAGCATTATTATTATTATACTTATACATATTTATTATTATTGTTTATTAGTACATATAATCGATTTTTTGCAATGATACTAATAATTAAGATAATAGTAATAGTAATTATATCAAAAAGAAGAATAATAATAATAATAATAATAATAATACTAATAATATAATATAATAATAAATAATAATTTTAAATCATATTCAATGTTATCAAACATTCTCTTTTTCTCACTTTTATCATCATTATTGTTATGATTAATACAATTCTGGTAATTATACCATTATTGCCCTAAATAATTACCAAAATCCCCAAAGAATCGAAAAACCATCATTTTGGAGTATACTCTCAAAAGGCTATATTTCGCTAGATTTTTTTGCCGCTTTTTCGGACTTTTGGAATGTTTTTCTTATACCTTTTATTTATATCTTGGACACAAGTCTTTTTTATCATCATCATTATCATGATATCATCATTATTTATCGAGTTATCATCATTCATTATCATCATTATCATCATCATCATCATTATTGCATTATTATCATCATTATTGCAATTGTATCATTATTATGCAATTAATTGGAGTTATCGTATATATTTTTTGCAATAATATCTAATACCCAACAATATATAGTACTAACAATAATAATAACAATATACGATTTTATAATAATTATTTATATCATTTCTTTAATTAGTATCGTTATTACTGTATTATTCCTGTTAAAATATTGATTTTGCAATTATACTACAGTACAAATAATATAATGATAATAATACAATATATACTAATACAATATATAACCACTATCATTACTATTTCTACTTATGACTTATTATTATATTGTGTGATTATTACAGATAGTAATCGATTTTTGGGCAATGATACTATATTAAGATAATGTAATATAATAAATATAATAATAATAATAATTTATAAAATATTTATAATAATCATTTATATTTATATATTAATGTTAATAACAATTCTTTATTCATTATTATATTTTACCCTAATAATTGCCAAATACAAGAATCGAAAAAAGCATTAGTATATCAAAAGGCTATATTTCGCTAGATTTTGCGCTTTTTCGACTTGGAAATTTTTTCCTTTCCTTTTTTATTATATATACAATTCTTTTTATATTAATATTACAATTTCTGTTATATCATCATTATCATCATTATCATCATATATTCATCATTTTATAATCTTATATCACATCATTATTGAATTGTTACATATTATTAAATTAATTTATATATTAAATTTTGCAATATTACTATACCAAATATATATATATAATACAATAATAATAAATAACCAACATTTAAATATAATTATACAATTATCTAATATTAGTTATCTATAATTATTTTTTTAATACTTTTAATATATTTATTTTGCAATTATTTATACAATAATACATAATATATAAAAATAATAATATAAAAATTAATAATCACTAGATTATATTATTATACTATACTTATATATTATTTTATTATTACAATATAATATTTTTTGTCAATAATTAATATTTAGTAATATAAATAATAAATAAAATAAAATAATAATAATAATAATAATAATAATAATAATAATAATAATAATATAATAATAATAATATTTTAATAATATTCAAATGTTATCAAATTCTTTTATTTTATCAATATTATTTTAAATTTATACTAATTCTGTAATTATTATCATTATTACCAATAATAAATCCTAAAAATCAAACAAAATCATTTTGTTTTAATCTCAAAAGTATATTCCAGATTTACCGTTTTTGGAACTTTAATTTTTTAACTTTTTATATATATATGGACAAATACTGTTATTTTTCATATTATTATATATATTTATATAATTTCATATATTATCATCATTACATTTTATCATCATTTTATCAATATTATTAATTATTAATTTTATCATTATTATCATATTATTATTAGAGTTATAATATTTAATTTATATATATATACCAAAAAATTATAGTAATAAATTTAAAATACAATAATAACATTTATATTATATTTAATATTTCTAAAATATCTTATTAATATTATGTTATAATATTATTGTTCAATTATATTTCATTATAACGTAATAATAATATATAATAACATATAACAAATTAACAATATTAATCAATACATTATTATTATTATAATTATTATACTATTATTATTATATGATATTACATATATTTTTGGATTAATATAACAATTAAATAATAGTAATATAAATAATAAATTAATAATATAATATAATAATAAATACTAATTATAATAATAAAAATAATAAAATTTTAATAATATAAATCAAATTATAATTATAATATATTATATAATAAATTTAGTATTATTTAAATTTTATTCTCATTTAATCACATATGATAATCAATATTTGGATATATCAAACTAATTTCATTTTACATTTTATTGAAACATTATTTAGTTATATTTCGTTATTTTACCTATGAATTTGAATTTTCTATACTTTTTATATTATATATGACACAATCTTATTATCATCATATTATCATATTATCATCATTATTTTATATCATACATTATAATTATCATATTATCAATATAATCATTATAATTATTATCAATCATATTGCAATTGTTATCAATTATTATTAATTATGGATTAATAGATATATATATTTTGCAATAATATAATAACAAACATAATAATTATAATATAAATAATAATAACATATAATAATTTTATATAATAATAATATAATAATAATAATAATAATTAATATAATATATTACTGTTAAATAATTATTTCAATTATATACTTTACAAATATTAATTATGATATAATAAAATAATAATATTATAACAATATTATAAACCATAGAATTATTATTATTTATATAATTATTAATATTATTATTATAATTACAGTATAATAATTTTTGGAATATACTAATAATTAATAATTATAAAATATATTTATTTTAATAATATTATATTAATATAATATATAATATATATATAATAATAATAATCAAAATTATAATATATTTATATTTCAAATGATTATCAAATTCTCTTATTTCACTTTTTCATATTTGTTATGATTAAACAATTCTGGTAATTATTATATTATATACCAATAATTGCAATCACAAAGAAATCGAAATAACGTCATTTTAGTTATCTCATAATGCATATTATCAGCTATTATCATTTTATATCATTTATGGAATGTTTTTATTATATTTTTTATATTATATATGACACAATCTGATTATATATATTATATATTATCATCATTATTATCGTATATCATATTATCAATTATCATTATATAATCATATATATATATATATAATTATATCATATATATTAATTTTAATTATTATGCAATAATTAATAATATATATTTTTGCAATAATATATATAAACAACAATATAATATAATAACAATATATAACAATAATAATCATTTTATAATTATATTTATTATTATTCTTATTAGATCTTATTAACTTAATTAATTATGTATAATAATTATTTCAATATACTACATACAAATAATAATAATATAATAATCAATATAAATACTAATAAAATATTATAACACTAGATTATTATTTATTATAATTTATATTATTATTATTGTTATATTAATTAATAATTTTTTGGCATATATATAATAATCAATAATATAAATAATAATAATAATAAAAATAATAATAATAATAATAATATAATAATAATAATAATAATAAATAATAATAATATTTATAATATATTCAATGTATCAAATTTCTTTATTCTCACTTTATCATCATTATTGTTATGTAATACAATTCTGGTAATTATTATCATTTTACCTAATAATTGCCAAATATCACATAAAAAATGAAAAAAACGTCATTTGAGTATATCTCATAAGTTATTTCGCTAAGATTTTAGCCGCTTTTTCACTTTTGGGAATTTTTCTTATACCTTTTTTATATAATATATGGAAAATCCTTATTATCATCATCATTATCAGAATATCATCATTATTATCGTTATATCTATTATCACTTATCATCATTATCATCATCATTACATCATTATTGCAATTATTATCATCATTATGCAATTTAATTATTATTGCAATTATAGTTATATATATATTTTTGCAATATTAATAACCACACAATAATAATAGTAATAACAATAATAATACAATAATAACGATTTTATAATAATTATTTATATCATTATCTTAATTATATCGTTATTACTGTAATTATTACTGTTATATTTATATCTTATCTAATATATCGTTATCACGAATTATTACTGATTAAATCTATTTTTTTGCAATTTACTACCAGTACAAATAATATAATGATAATACAATAATAATTACTAATAACAATATTATAATCCACTAGCAATTATTATTATATATTTATTATATTATTATATTTATTACAGATATAATAGATTTTTGGCAATTATACTAATAATTAAGATAATAGTATAATAATAATAATAAATAATAATATATAATATAATAATAAGAATAATAATAAAATAATAATAATAAATTTTAATAATATTCAAATGTTATCAAAATTCTCTTATTCTCACTTTATCATCATTATTGTTAGATTAATACATTTCGTAATTATTATCATTATTACCCTAATAATTGCCGAAATCACCAAGAAATCGAAAAAACGTCATTTTGGAGTATACTTCAAAAGGCTATATTTCGCAGATTTTCCCCGCTTTTCGACTTTTGGAGTTTTTCTTATACCTTTTTTATATTATATATGGACACAATTCCTGTTATTATCATCATCATTATCATGATTATCATCATTATTATCGTTATCATCATCATTATCATCATTTTCATCATTATCATCATCATTATCATCATTATTGCAATTATTATCATCATTATTGCAATTGTTATCATTATTATTGCAATTATTGGAGTTATAGTATATATTTTTGCAATAATACTAATAACCACAACAATAATAATAGTAATAACAATAATAATAACAATAATAATAATAATAATAATAATAATAATAATAATAATAATAATAATAATAATTATTTTAATAATATTCAAATGTTATCAAAATTCTCTTTATTCTCACTTTTATCATCATTATTGTTATGATTAATACAATTCTGGTAATTATTATCATTATTACCCTAATAATTGCCGAATCACCAAAGAAATCAAAAACGTCTTTTAGTCACTCTCAAAAGGCTTTTATCCTAGATTTTGCCGCTTTTTCGACTTTTGGGATTTTTTCTTAACTTTTTTAATAGACACAATTCCTGTATAATATCATCATCATTATCACGATTATATTATTTATATCATCATTTACTCATTTCAATTATTCATCATTATTATTATATATTATTGATATATATCAATACAATTAATAATTATTATCAATTATAGATTAATAGATATATTTTGCATAATATAATAATCACAAATATAATAGTAAAAATTAATTAATAACAATAATAACGATTTTTTAAATAATTATATCATTATTAATTAGTAACTTATACTAATAATATGTATAATAATTATTTTATCAATTATAATACAGTAAATAATAAATAATATAATAATTAAAATAATAAATAACAAATTTTAACCCTACTTTATTATTATTATATTAATACATTATATAATTTTATATTATACATAATAATTTGGAAATACAATAAATAAATAATATATTTAATAATAATCTAAAAAAGTATATTTATAGATTATTATTATATTTTGAATTTTTTTATACTTTTTTATATTATATATGACAAATTCTGTTTTATCTCAATTACATGATATCATTATTCATTCATCATCATTATATCATTATCTCATTTTATATTTCTATATTATTTCCATATTGCATTTTTCATTATTGAATTATTGTTATATATATTATTTTTGCAATCATATATACCATACATAATAATGTATACATAATAATATAATTAATATTATATATTATTATTTTATCATTATTATATCTTTATGTAATTATTATTTTAAATAATTATTTGCATATATACATAAATAATAATAATAATAATAAAAATAATAATATAATAAAATATTATAACATACATTATTATATTATAATAATTATTAATATATAATTATTATCTAATAATTCAATCACATAAACAATAAATATTTTGGATAATACTTAGGATATATTTACTAGAAATTTGGATTTCAATTTGAAAATTTTTGTATATTTCATTTATGATTATGGACCATTTCCTTTTTATTAGAATGACTAATCTGTTATTATCATCATATTATCCTTATCATCTCATATCATCATTATCATTATCTTATTATTATCATATTCATTATTATCATATTATGCATTTTATATTATTTATTCAATTATTGGAGTTATATATATATTTGCAATATATAATAACCACAACAATAATAAAGTAATAACAATAATAATAAAAATAACAATTTATAATAATTATTTATATCCTTATCTTAATTAGTATCGTTATTACTGTCATTAATACTGGTGTATAATAATTATTTTTTTGCAATTATACTACAGTACAATAATAATATATAATAATACGATATAATAATCCTAATAACAAATTTATACACTAGTATTATTATTATTCTACCTAATTACTTATTATTATTATTGTTATTAATTTACAGGATATAATAGATTTTTTGGCAATGATACTAATAATTAAATAATTTAATAATAATCATAATATACTAATAATAATAATATAATAATAATAATAATAATAATAATAATAATAACTAATAATATATAATAATAACAATAATAAGAATAATCACATATATTTTTTAATAATATTCAAATGTTTATCAAAATTCTCTTATTCTCACTTTTATCATCATTTATGGTTATGATTATACAATTCTGTAATTATTATCATTATTACCCTAATAATTGCCGAATCACCAAGAAATCGAAAAAAACGTCATTTTGAGTTTACTCTCAAAAGGCTATATTTCGCTAGAATTTTGCCGCTTTTTTCAACTTTGTTGAAATGTTTTTCTTATACCTTTTTTTATATTATTATGGACACAATTCCTGTATTATCATCATCATTATCCGGATCGATCATCATTGTTTATCTTATCATCATTATCATCATTAATCATCATCATTATCATTAATTGCACATTATTAACATCATTATTGCAATTGTTATCATTTTATTGCATTATTGGAGTTTATAGTATATTTGTTTTGCAATAATACTAATGACCACAACAATAATAACAATAGTCTAACAATAATCATAACAATAAATAACGATTTTATATAAATTATTTATATCATTATCTTAATTAGTAATCGTTATTTACGTAAATTATTACTGTTATAATAATTATTTTTGCAATTATGCCTACTCAGTACAAATAATATAATGATAATAATAACAATAGAAATACTAATAACAATATATAACCACTAGCATTAGTATTATTATCTTATACTTTATTATTATATTGTTATCATTACAGATATAATAATTTTTTGCAATGATACTAATATTAAGATAATAGTAATATTGAATAATAATAATAATAATAATAATAATAATAATAATAAATAATAATAATAATAATAATAGTAATAATAATAATAATAATATAATAATAATAATAATAATAATCATACATATAATAATAATATTTAATAATATGCAAATGTTTCAAATTCTCTTTATTTTCACTTTTATCATCATTATTTGTTGATAATACAATTCTGTAATTATTATCATTAATTACCCTAATAATTGCCGAAATCACCAAGAAATCGAAAAACGTCATTTTGGAGTATACCTCAAAAGGCTATATTTCGCTAGATTTTACGCTTTGGGTTTTTTTCGACTTTTGGGAGTTGTTTTCTTATACTGTTTTTATTATTATGGACAACAATTCCTGTTTATTATCATCATCATTTAATGATTAGCATCATTATATCGGTTATCATCATCATTATCAATCATTATCATCAATTAATCACTCATCATTATCATCATTATTGCAATATTATCATCAAAAAGTTATTGGCAATTGTTCCTCATTATTATTGCAATTAGTGAGGTATAGTATATATTTTTGCATAATACAATACCACAACATAATAATAGTAATAACAATAATAATAACATAATAACGATTTTATAATAATTTATTTTATATAATTATCTATTATATCGTTATTACTGTATTATTACTGTTTATAATTATTTTTGCAATTATATCTACCATACAAAGATAAATAAGATAAATAATAACAATAATAATACTAATAACAATATTATAACCACTAGCATTATTATTATTATCTATACTTATTATTATTATTGTTATTATTACCGATATAATAGATTTTTTGGCATGATAACTAAATAATTATCGATATAGTAAATAATATAATAATACTAATAATAATAATAATAATAATAATAATAATAACAATACTAATCATAATAATCAATAATAATAATAATTTTAAATAATATTCAAATGTTATCAAAATTCTCTTGTATTCTCCTTTTGAATCATCATTATTTTTTATGATTAATACCATTCTGTTTATTATAATCATTAGTACCCTAATAATTGCCGAAATCAAGCCAAGATATCGAAAAACGGTCACTTTTGGAGTATACTCTCAAAAGGCTATTTCGCTAGATTTTG
Organism: Penaeus monodon; assembly: GCF_015228065.2. Lineage (NCBI taxonomy): Eukaryota > Metazoa > Arthropoda > Malacostraca > Decapoda > Penaeidae > Penaeus > Penaeus monodon. The sequence continues at coordinate 16,406 of NW_023657484.1, read as the reverse complement.
CCGCTTTTCGACTTTTGGGATGTTTTTTTCTTATACTTTTTTCTTATTATATATGGACAACAATTCCTGTTATATCATCAATCATTATCATGAATAATCCTCATATTATCGTTTCATCCTCATTATCATCATTATCATCTTAATCATCATCATGATCATCATTTTTGCAATTATTATCCTCATCTTTCAATTTTTATCATTATTATTTGCAATTATTGGAGTTATAGTATATATTTGTTTGCAATAATACTAATAACCACAACAATAATACTAGTACTAACAATATAATAAAAATATAACATTTTATAATAATTATTTATATCTTATCTTAATTATATCGTTATACTGTAATTATTACTCGTTATAATTAATTATTTTTGCAAATGATACTACCAGTACAAATAATAATACTGATAATAATGACAATATACTACTACTAACAATACTTACCACTACATTATTATTATTTATACTTATGCTTTATTTATTATTGTTATTATTACAGATAATAATAGATTTTTTGCATGTGTACTATAATTAGATATAGTAATAATAATAAAAATATAATATAATAATAGGATAATAATATAATAAAATAATATAATAATAATAAATAATAATATAATAATAATAATTTTTAATAATATTCACATGTTATAAAATTTCTTCTTTATTCTCACTTTTATCATCATTATTGCTAGATTAATACAATTTCTGGTATTATTATCATTATTACCCTATAATTGCCGAAATCACCAAGAATCGAAAAACGTACATTTTGGAGTATACTCTCCACAAGGGATATAGTTTCGCTAGATTTTGCCGCTTTTCCGACTTGTTGGGAATGTTTTTCTTATACCTTTTTTTATATTATACATGGACACAATTCCCTGTTATTATCTCATCATTATCATGATTATCATCATTATTATCGTTATCATCATCATTATCATCATTATCATCATTATCATCATACATTATCATCAATTATGGCAATATTACATCATTATTGCAATTGTTATCATTATTATTGCAATTATTGGAGTTATTAGTATATATTTTTTGCAATAATACTAATACCACAAACAATAATCATAGTAATAACAATAAAATAATACAATAATAACGATTGATAATATTATTTATATCATTATCTTAATTAGTAATCGTTATTACTGTAATTATTATTACTGTTATAGTAATTATTTTGCATTATACACATACAAATAATAATAATGATAATAATAACAATCAATAATACTATACACAATATTATAACCACTAGCATTATTATTAATTACTACTTATACTTATTATTATTATTGGTATTATTTACATAGTATAATAGATTTTTTGGCAATGCTACTAATATTCGCTAATAGTCATAATAAAATATAATAATAATAATATAATAATCAATCTAATATATTAATAATAATAATAATAATATACTAATAATAATTAAATAATCCTGAATAATGGAATTAATTTTTACTTAATATTCAAAGTTACCAAAATTCTCTTATTCTCACTTTTATCATCATTTTGTTATGATTAATATAATTCTGCTGGTAATTATTATCATATCTTACCCTAATATTGCCGAAATACCAAAGAAATAGAAAAAACGTCATTTTGGGAGTATACTCTCAAAAGGCTATATTTTCTCTAGATTTTGCCGTTCTTTTTCGACTTTTGGGAATGTTTTTTCTATACCTTTTTTATATTTATATATGGAACACATTTCCTGTATTTATATCATCATTATCATGATTATCATCATTATTATCGTTATCATCATCATTATCATCATTATCCTATTATCATCCTCATTTATCATCATTATTATTGCAATTATTACAGCATTATTGCAATTGTTATCATTATTATTGCAATAGTGAGTTATCGTATATATTTTTGCAATTAAAACTAATAACCACAACAATCTAATAGTAATAACAATAATAATCAACAATAATAACGATTCTATAATAATATTTATATCATTATCTTAATTATTATCGTTATTACTGTAATTATTTACTGTTATACAGTTTATTTTGTAATTATACTACCAGTAACAAATAATAATCATGATAATAATACATAATATATAATAAAATATTATGAACCACTAGCATTATTATTAATTTATACTTATACTTTACTATATTATTGTTTATTATTACGATATAATAGACTTTTTGGCCAATGATCTAAATAATTAAGATAATAGTAATAATAATATTAATAATCATAATAAGACTAATAATAATAATAATAATACATAATAATTAAATAATAATAATCATAATTAAGAAAATATTCCAATGTTATCAAATTCTCTTTATTCTCACCTTTATCATCATTATTTTTATGATTAATACAATATCTGGTAATTATTATCATTATTACCCTAATAATTGCCGAAATCACCAAAGAAATCGAAAAACGGTCATTTTGGAGTAATACTCTCAAAAGGTATATTGTCGCTAGATTTTGCCGCTTTTTCGACTTTTGGAATGTTTTTCATATACCTTTTTTTATATAATATATGGACACAATTCTGTTATTATCATCATCATTTCCATGATTATCATCATTATTATCGTTTCCATCATCATTATCATGCATTATCATCATTATTGCAATTATTTTCATCATTATTGCATTGTTATCATTATTATTGGCACATTATTGGCGTTATAGTATAATATTTGCAATAATACTAATAACCCAACAATAATAATAGTAAATAACATAATAATAACAATAATAACGATTTTATAATAATTATTTATATCATGATCTAATTAGTATCGTTATTACTGTAATTATATAGCTGTTATGATAATTATTTTTTTCATATACTACCAGTACAAATAATAATAATGATAATACGAACAATAATAATACTAATAAACAATATTATAACCACTATCATTATTATTATATACTTAATACTTATTTTATTATTGTTATTCTTACAGATATAAAGGATTTTTTTGGCAGATGATACTAATAATTAAGATCATAGTAATAATAAATAATAATAATAATAAATAATAATAATCAATAATAAATAATACTATAATAATCATAATAATAATAAAAATACTAATAATAATAATAATAATGAATACTAATAATATATAATAATATATAATATTTCAATAATTTCAAATGTTCTGCAAAATTCTATTTATTCTCACTTTTTGTATCATTATTTGTTATGAATTAATTCAATTCTGTAATTATTATCATTATTACCCTAATAATTGCCGAAATCACCAAAGAAATCGAAAAAACGTCATTTTGGAGTTTACTCTCAAAAGGCCTATATTCGCTAGATTTTGCCTCTTTTGTCGACTTTTGGGAATGGTTTTTCTTATACTTTTTTATATATACATGGGACACATTCCTGTTATTATCATCATCATTATCAGATTACATCATTAATTTCGTTTATCATCATCATTATCATCATTATCATCATTATCATCCTCATTATCATATTATTGGCAATTTATTATCATCATTATTGCAATTATTATCATTCTTCTTGCAATTATTATTGGAGTTATAGGATATATTTTTCAATAATACTAATAACCAAACAATAATGATAGTCATATCCAATACTAAAATAACAATAATAACGATTTTACTAATAATTATTTATATCATTTCTTAATTATTATCGTTATTACTGTAATTAATACTGTTATAATAATTATGTTTGCAATTATACTACCAGTACAAATAATAATAATGATATAATAATATAATATGCTATACAATATTATAACCACTAGTATATATTATTATACATATACTTATATTATCATTGTTATTTATTACAGATATAATAATTTTTTTGGCAATGATACTAATATTAAGATAATAGTATAATAATAATTAATAATAATAATATCCATAATAATAATATAAAATAATATCATAAGAATAATAATATAATAATAATATAACATAATAATAATAATAATAATTTTTTAATATATTAATGTTTAATCAAATTCCCTCTTTATTTCTCACTTTTTATCATCATTAATTGTTATGATTAATAACAATTCTGGTTAATTATTATCATTATTACCCTAATCATGGCCGCACTCACCACAGAACTCGAAAAAAAACGTCATTTTGGAGTTTACTCTCAAAAGGCTTAATGTTCGCTAGATTTTGCCGGGCTTTTTCACTTGTGGAAATGTTTTTCTATACCTTTTTTATATTATATATGGACCAATTCCTGTTATTATCAATCATCATTAAGCATGATTATCATCATTGTTATCGTTATCATCATTATCCTCATTATCCATCATTTCATTATTGGCAATATTATCATCATTATTGCAATGTTATCATTATTATTGCAATTATGGAGTTTATAGTATATATTTTTGCAATATACTAATAACCACAACAATAATAATAGTAATAACAATATAATAACCATAATAACGATTTTATAATAATTATGTTATATCATTATCTATTTATTACTCGTTATTACTGTAATTATTACTGTTATAAATAATTATTTTTGCAATTATACTACCAGTACAATAATAATAACTGATATAATAACCATAGAAATATCTAATAACAGAATTATAACCACTAGCATTATTATTATTATAATTATATTTATTATTAGTATTGTTATTATTAAAGATATAATAGATTTTTGGGCAAATGAATACTAATAATTAGATAATATTTAATATAATAAAAATAATCATAATAATAGATATAATAATCATAAAATAATAACAATAATATATAATAATATATAATCATAATACTAAATAATAATAATAATAAGAATAAGAAATAATAATAATAATTTATAATATTCAAATGTTATTCAAAATTCTCTTTATTCTCACTTTTATCATCATTATTGTTATGATTATACATTCTGGTATTATTATCATTATTACCCTAATAATTGCCGAATCACCAAAGAAATCGAAAAAACGTCCTTTTTGGAGTTTCTCTCAAAGTCTATATTTCGCTAGATTTTGCCAGCTTTTTCGACTTTGGGAATGTTTTTTCTTATACTTTTTTTATATTATATATGGACACAATTCCTGTTATTATCATCAATCATTATCATTATTATCATCATTATTATCGTTACTCATCATCATTATCAATCATTATCTCTCATTATCTCATTATGCACTTATTATCATCATTATTGCAATTGCTATCATTATTATGAATTTGTTGGAGTTATAGTATAATATTTTTGCAATAATACTAATAAACCACAACCGTATAATAGTATAACACTATATACAATATAACGATTTTATAATAATTATTTATATCATTATCTTAATTATATCGTTTATTACCGTAATTATACTGTTATAAATAATTATTTTTTGCAATATACTAACCATTACAACTAATAATCTGATATATAACAATAATAATAACTAATAACAATTTATAACCACTAGCATTATTATTATTATACGTATACTTATTATTATTATTGTTATTATTACAGATATAATAGATTTTTTGGCAATGATACTAATAATTATTAAGATAATAGTATAATAATCATATAATAATAAATACAAATAAATACAACTACTAAGAATAATAATAGTAATAATAATAATAATAATAATAATAATAATATTTTAATAATATCAAATGTTATCAAAATTCTCTTTATTCTCACTTTTCATCATCATTATTGGTATGATATACAGTTCTGGTAATTATTATCCTTATTACCCTAATATTGCCGAAATCACCAAAGAAATCGAAAACGTCAATGTTGGAGTAGAACTCTCAAAAGGCTATATTTCGCTAGATTTTGCCGCTTTTTTTCCAGGGGGGAATGTTGGGAATGTTTTTTCTTATACCTTTTTATATTATAATATGGAACCAACAATTCCTTTATTATCATCATCATTAGCATGATTATCATCATTATTATCGTTATCATCATCATTACATCATTATCATCATTATCTCATCATTATCATCATTATTGCAATTATTCTCATCATTATTCATTCTTTTATCATTATTTTGCAATTATTGGAGTTATAAGTATATAATTTTTGTCAATAATACTATAATCCACAACAATAATAATAGTAAATAACATAATAATAACAATGATAACGTTAATAATAATTATTTATTATCATATCTCAATTAGTATCGTTATTACTGTAATTATTACGGTTATAATAATTTTTTTGGAATTATACTACCAGTCAAATATAATATGTAATAAAACAATAATAATACTAATAACAATACTATACCACTAGCATTATTATTATTATACTGATACTTATTATTATTATTGTTATTATTAAGAAATATAATAAGATTTTTTGCATCATACGATAATTAAGATAATAGAATAATAATAAATAATATAATAATACTAATAATATATAAATAATAATAATAATAATAATAATTTTAATAATATTTCAAATGTTTATCAAAATTCACTTTTTATCTCATTTTTTTTCACATTATTTGTTATGATTAAACCAATTCCTGGTAATTTATCATTATTACCCTATACTGCCGAAATCACAAAACATCGAAAAACGTCATTTTTGGAGTATACTCTCAAAAAGGATATATTTCGCTAGATTTTTCCCGCTTTTTTCGACTTTTGGGAATGTTTTTCTTATACCTTTTTATATTATATATGGACACATTCCTGTTACTATCATCATCATTATCATGATAGCATCATATTATCGTTATCATCATCATTATCATCATTATTATCATTATCATCATCACTTATCATCATTTATTGCAATTATTATCATCATTATTGCATCTGTTATCATTATTATTGCAATTATTGGAGTTATAGTATATATTTTTTGCAATCTACTAAAACCACAACATAATAATAGTAATAACAATAATAATACCAATAATAACGATTTTATAATAATTTATTTATATCATTGTCTATTATTATCCAGTATTACTGTAATTATGTACTGTGTATAATAATTATTTTTGCAAGTATACTAACCAGTACACATAATATAATGATAATAATAACAATACTAATACTAATACATATTATAACCACTAGCATTATTATTATTATACTCTACATATTATTATTATTGTTATTATTACAGATATAATACATTTTTTTGGCAATGCGTGCTAATAATTAAGATAATAATAATAATAATAATAATAATAATAATAATAATAGTAATGTAATAATAATAATAATAATAATAATATAATAATAATAATAATAATAATAATAATATAATATAATAATTTAATAATTTCAAATGTTATCAAAATTCCTCTTTATTCTCCCTTTTATCATCACATTATGTTATGATTAATACAATTCTGGTAATTATTATCATTATTACCCTATAATTGCCAAATCCCAAGAAATCGTAAAAATTCGTCCATTTTGCAGTATACTCTCAAAAGGCTATATTTCGCTAAATTTTGCCTGCTCTCTCGACTTTTGGGAATGTTTTTTCTTATACCGTTTTTATATATATTGGACAAAATTCCTGTTATTTATCATCATCATTATCATGATTATCAATCATTATTACGTTATCATCATCATTATCCTCTTATCATCTCATTATCATCATTATTGTGAATTATTATCATCATTATTGCTAAATTGTTATCAGTATATTGACTTATTGGAGTTATAGTATATTTTTTGCAATGATACTACTAACCACAACAATCAATAATCGTAATGAACAATAATAATAACAATAATAACGATTTTATCATAATTATTATATCATTATCTTCATTAGTATCGTATGAAGGTACTTATTACTGTTTATATTAATAATATTTTGCAATTAATACTACCAGTACAAATAATAATAATGATAATAATAAACAATAATACGACTAATAACATATTATACACGAGCATTATTATTATTATACTTATACGTATATTATTATATGTTATTATTACAGATATAATAGATTTTTTGGCAATGATACTAATAATTAAGATAATAGTAAATAATACTAATCATAATAATATACTAATACTAATAATAATAATGAATCTAATCCTGATAATCATAATAATAATAATAAAATAACAATGATAATAAGAATTTTAAATAAATATTCAAATGTTATCAAAATTCTCTTAATTCTCACTTTTTATCATCATTATTGTTATGATTAATACAATTCCTGGTAATTATTCTCAATTATTACCCTAATAATTGCCGGAAATCAACCAAAGAAATCGAAAAAAACGGTCATTTGGAGTATACTCTCAAGGGGAGGCCTATATTTCGCTAGATTTTTGCCGCCTTTTTCGACTTTTGGATGTTTTTCTTATAACCTTTTTTTATATTATATATGGACCAAATTCCTGTTTTACTATCATCATCGTTATCATGATTATCATCATTATTATCGTTAGCATCACATTATCATCATTATCATCATTATCATCATCATTATTCATCATTATTGCAATTTATTATCATCATTATTGCATTGTTTTCATTATTATTGGCAATATTGGAGTTATAGTATTATTTTTGCAATAATTACTAATAACCACAACAATAATAATAGTAATCACAATAATAAGAACATATAATAACGATTTTATAATTATTATTTATATCATTATCTTAATTATTATCGTTATTACTGTAATTATTATGTTATATAATTATTTTTTGTCAATTATACTACCAGTACAAATATAATAATGATAATAATAACAATAATAAATACTCATAACCAATATTATAACCACTAGCATTATTATTATTATACTATATACTTATTATTATTATTGTTTATTATTACAGATATACTAATTTTTTTGCCATGATACTAATAATTAAGATAATAGTAAGAATAATAGATAATAATACTAATAGAATATAATAATAATAATAAAATATAATATAATATATAATAATAATTTTAATAATCTTTTTCACATGTTATCAAAATTCTCTTTATTCTCACTTTTTAATCATCATTATTGTTATGATTAATACAATTCCTGGTAATTATTATCATTATTACCTAATAATTGCCGAAATCACCAAAGAAATCGAAAAAACTCATTTTGGAGTATAACTCTAAAAGGCTTATTTCGCTAGATTTTGCTTTTTTTTCGACTTTTGGGAATGTTTTTCTTATACATTTTTTTTATTATATATGGACACATTCCTGGTTATATCATCATACATTATCCTGATTATCAATCCTTATTTTATCGTTATCATCATCAGTATAATCGTATCATCATTATCATCATCATCATTATCCCATTAATTGCTCAATTGTATCAATCATTAATTGCAATTGTTATCAATTATTACTGCAATTATGGAGTTATATATATATTTTTTTGCATAATACTAATAACCACAACAATAATAATGTATAACAATAATGATACATATAACGATTTTATAATAATTATTTATATCATTATCTTAATTAGTATCGTTATTTACTGTATTCTTACTGTGATAATATGATTTTTTGCCATTAGACACAAGTACAAATATAATAATGATTATAATAACAATAATAATACTAATCACAATATTATAACCAATATCCTTATTCTTATTATACTTATAATATTATATTATTGTTATTATTCAGATATATGAATTTTTTGGCAATGATCTAATACTTAAGATAATAGTACATAATAATATACAGAATAATAATAATAATAATAATAATAATAATAATAATAATAATATAATAATAATACATATATATAATATATATAATATATAATAATAATTGCATTAAAATATCAAAAATCGTATTTTCGTTATTCTCTTTATACATATATTTTAGATTTAACTATTTCGATTATATATATATATTACCCTAATTTAATTAATATAAAAAATCGAATAAAATCATTTTGAGATACTCAAAGCTATATTTCGCTAGATTTTGCCGCTTTTTCGACTTTTGGAATGTTTTCTTATACCTTTTTTATATTATATATGGACACAATTCCTGTTATTATCATCATCATTATCATGATTATCATCATTATTATCGTTATCATCATCATTATCATCATTATCATCATCATTATCATCATTATTGCAATTATTATTATCATTATTGCAATTGTTATCATTATTATTGCAATTGTTGGAGTTATAGTATATATTTTTGCAATAATACTAATAACCACACCAATAATAATAGTAATAACAATAATAATAACAATAATAACGATTTTATAATAATTATTTATATCATTATCTTAATTAGTATCGTTATTACTATAATTATTACTGTTATAATAATTATTTTTGCAATTATACTACCAGTAAAATTATAAAAATGATAATAATAACAATAATAATACTAATAACAATATTATAACCACTAGCATTATTATTATTATACTTATTATTATTATTGTTATTATTACAGATATAATAGATTTTTTGGCAATGATACTAATAATTAAGATAATAGTAATAATAATAATAATAATAATAATAATAATAATAATAATAATAATAATAATAATAATAATAATAATAATAATAATAATAATAACTTTAATAATATTCAAATGTTATCAAAATTCTCTTTATTCTCACTTTTATCATCATTATTGTTATGATTAATACAATTCTGGTAATTATTATCATTATTACCCTAATAATTGCCAAAATCACCAAAGATATCGAAAAAGCGTCATTTTGGAGTAGACTCTCAAAAGGCTATATTTTGCTAGATTTTGCCGCTTTTTCGACTTTTGGGAATGTTTTTCTTATACCTTTTTTATATTATATATGGACACAATTCCTGTTATTATCATCATCATTATCATGATTATCATCATTATTATCGTTATCATCATCATTATCATCATTATCATCATTATCATCATCATTACATCATTATTGCAATTATTATCATCATTATTGCAATTGTTATCATTATTATTGCAATTATTGGAGTTATAGTATATATTTTTGCAATAATACTAATAACCACAACAATAATAATAGTAATAACAATAATAATAACAATAATAACGATTTTATAATAATTAATTATATCATTATCTTAATTAGTTTCGTTATTACTGTAATTATTACTGTTATAATAATTATTTTTGCAATTATACTACCAGTACAAATAATAATAATAATAATAATAATAATAATAATAATAATAATAATAATATTAATAATAATAATAATAATAATAATAATTTTAACAATATTCAAATGTTATCAAAATTCTCTTTATTCTCACTTTATCATCATTATTGTTATGATTAATACAATTCTGGTAATTATTATCATTATTACCCTAATAATTGCCGAAATCACCAAAGAAATCGAAAAAACGTCATTTTGGAGTATACTCTCAAAAGGCTATATTTCGCTAGATTTTGCCGCTTTTTCGACTTTTGGAATGTTTTTCTTATACCTTTTTTATATATATATGGACACAATTCCTGTTATTATCATCATCATTATCATGATTATCATCATTATTATCGTTATCATCATCATTATCATCATTATCATCATCATTATCATCATTATTGCAATTATTATCATCATTATTGCAATTGTTATCATTATTATTGCAAGTATTGGAGTTATAGTATATATTTTTGCAATAATACTAATAACCACAACAATAATAATAGTATAACATAATAATAACATATACGATTTATAATATTATTTATCTCATTATCGTGTATTATATCGGTATTACTGTAATTATTACTGTTATAATAATTTATTTTTTGCAATTATACTACCATTACAAATAATAATAATGATAATAATAACATAATAACTACTAATACAATATTATAACCCATAGCATTATTATTATTATACTTTACTTATTATTGTTATTGTTATTATTACCAGTATAATTATTCTTTTGGCAATTATACTATAATTAAGATAATCCGTATAATAAATATAATAATAATGAATAATAATGATAATATATAATAATATCATAATAATAATTTCATAATATTTCAAATGTTATCAAATTCTCTTTATTCTCCTTTATATCATCATTATTGTTATGATTAATACAATTCTGTAATTATTACATTATTACCCTAATATTGACGAAATCACCAAAGGAAATCCGAAAAAACGTCTGGAGTATACGCTCAAAAGGCTATATTTAGCTAGATTTTGGCCGATTTTCGAACTTTGGGAATTTTTTCTTAACCTTTGTTTATATTTTGATCGACACAATTCCTCTTATTATCATATCGTTATCATGATTATATCATTATTATCGTTATCATCATCTTATCATCATTATCATCATTATCCAATCATATCATCATTATTATTGCATTATTATCATCTTATTGCAATTGTTATCATTATTATTCAATTAGTGGGGTATAGTATATATTTTTGCAATAATACTACGAACCACAACAATAATAATAGTACTACAATAATATACAATAATAACGATTATATATAATTATTTATAATCATTATCTAATTAGTATCGTTATTATGTATTATTACTGTTATAATATTTTTTTTTGCAATTATACTACCAGTTACAAAAATAATAATGATCATAATAACACTAATAATACTAATAACAAATTTAACCACTAGCATTATTATTATTATACTTATCGTATTATTATTATTGTTATTATTACAGATATAATAGATTTTTTGGGCATTTACGATATTAGATAATATAATATACTAATAGAAATAATAATAATATAATAATAATATCATAATACTAATAAGATAATTTTAATAATTTCTGTTATCAAAATTCTCTTTATTCCTCTAACTTTATCATCATTATTGTTATATTAATACATTCTGGTAATTAATTATCATTATTACCCTAATATTGTCCGAAATCACCAAAGAAATCAGAAAACGTCATTTTTGGGGATAATACTCTCAAAGCTTATATTTTCGCTAGATTTTTCCGCTTTTTTTTTCGAATTTTGGGATGTTTTTCTTATACTTTTTATATTATATATGACACAATTCCTCTTTTAGCATCATCGTTATCATGCTATCTCTTATTATCGTTATCATGCATCATTATCCATCATTATCATCATTACATCATCATTATCGTCATCATTATTGCAATTATTACCATCATTCTTGCAATGTTATCATATTTTGCAATTATTGGAGTTATATGTATTAGTTTTGCAATAATACTAATACCACAACAATATAATAGTATAAACAATATAATAACAATAATCAACGATGTTTATAATAGTTATTTATATCATTATCTTACTTAGTATCGTTATTACTGTAATTATTACTGTTATAATATTATTTTTTTGCAATTATACTACCATACAATAATAATAATGATAATAATAACACTATAATACGAATAACATTTATAACCCTAGCATTATTATTATTATACTTTACTTATTTTATTATTGTTATTATTACCGATATAATGATTTTTTGGCAATTAACTAATAATTAAGATAAATAGTAATAATAAGATAATAATAATAATAATAATAATAATTAATATATAATATAATAATAATTTTAATATATTCAGAATGTTTCAAAATCTCTTTATTCCTCACTTTATCATCATTATTGTTATGATTAATACAATTCCTGTAATTAATTATCATTATTACCCTAATAATTGCCAGAAATCACCAAGAAATCGAAAAAAACGTCATTTTGGAGTATACTCCAAAAGGCTATATTTCGCTAGTTTTGCCGCTTTTTTCGACTTGTTGGGATGTTTTTTTCTTAACCTTTTTTAATATAGTATGGACCAATTCCTCTTATTATCATCTCGTTTATCATGATTGATCATCATTATTATCGTGATCATCATCATTATCATCATTACATCATTCTCATCATCATTATCATCATTATGCAATTATTATCATCATTATTGCAAATTGTTATCTTTTATTATTGCAGTATTGGAGTTATAGTATATATTTTTGCAATAATACTAATAACACAACAATAATCATAGTTAATAAACAATATATAACAATAATACGATTTTATATATACTTATTAGATCTTATCTTAATTAGTATCGTTAATTACTGTAATTATTACTGTTATAATAATTATTTTTGCATTATCTACCAGTACAAATAATAATAATGATAATAATACCAATACTCATACTTAACAATATTTAACCAATAGCATTTATTATTATTAACTTATAACTTTATTATTATTATATTGTTATTCTTACAGATATAATGATTTTTTGGCAATTATACTATATTAAGATAATGTAATATAATAATAATAATAATGATTAAATATATAATAATAAATATAATATCAATTATAATAATTTAATTTTAATAATATTCAAATGTTATCAAAATTCTCTTATTCTCACTTTTATCACATTTTGTTATGATTAATAAATTCTGGTATTATTATCATATTACCTAATAATTGCCGAAATCACCAAAAGAATCGAAAAACTCATTTTGGAGTCTACTCTCAGGCTATATTTCGCTAGATTTTGCCGCTTTTTCGACTTTTGGGAAATGTTTTTCTTATACCTTTTTTATATTATTATGGACCATCCTCTTATTATCATCATGTATCATATTCATCATATTATCGTTATCATCATCATTATCATCATTATCATCATTATCATCATCATTATCTCATTATTGCAATTATGTATCATCATTATTTCAATTTATCATTATTATTGCAATTATTGGCGTATAGTATATATTATTGCAATAATACATAATAACCAACATAATAATATTAATACATATAATTAAATATACGTTTTATTAATTATTTATATCATACTTAATTTATCGTATTACTGAATTATTACTATTATAATAATTATATTACATATTATACTACAGTATCAAAATACATTATTATAATAACATATATCTATTAATATTATACAACATTATATTTTTGCATATTATATTATTAATTTATTATTAAATATATAGATTTAATTATATATAATAATATAATAATAATATAATAATATAATAATATAATAATATAATTATAATAATCTTTTATATCTATTATATATTTTATTATATTAATTTCAATTTTAAATTATTTTTTATTCTCACTTTAATACCAATTATTGTTATGATTAATAAATAGTAATTATTATTATTATACTAATAATTGCCGAAATCTCAAGAAATTATAATTTTTCATTTTGGAGTTTATCTCAATAGTTATATTTATAGATTTCTTTTTCACTTTTGAATGTTTATCTATACATTATTTTATTATATATACATCATTTTATTAATCATCTTATCATATTATCAATTATTATCTTATATTTATCATATTATTCAATTATTGATCTATTATATCATTTTTCAATAATTAATACAAAATATAATTATTATTGATATTGATAATATAATTTTTAATAAATTATATATATCACTTATATAATGTTAATACATATAATATACTTTATAAACATTTTATTATATATTATATCATATTTAATTATATCGTTATACATAATTATTATTTAAATAATAATAATTACTTAATTATTACTATCTTACATTATTATATATTATTATTATATACAATATAATATATTTATTATACATATCATAATTATTATTATACTATACTATATTATATTTATATTAAGATTAATAATTTTTTGGCAATTATATACAATAATAATATAATTATAATATTAATATTAAAATTCATTAATATTAATTTAATAATATATTATATTAATACATATTGTAATATATTATTCAATTTATACAATTATTATTCTAATTTAATACATCATTATTGTTATATTATAAAGTTTATTAATTATCATTTTATCAATAATTGGAAATTTAATAACATTTTATATTCAATAAACATAATTTTAGTATATCAAAGTTATTCGTAATTTCGCTTTTATCGATTTATCGAATTTTTCTTATACACTTTTTTATATATATATGACATATTCTTTATTATCATCATTTATCTGATTATCATCATTATTATTATTATATATTTCTATTATATTATATCTCATTATATCATTATGCAATTATATATCATATACATTTTTATCATTATTATTCAATTATTATTATAGTATTATTTTTGCAATAATCTATAACTAATAATTCAATTATAATAATAATAATAATATAATAACATTTTATAATATTATTTATATATATCTATATATCGTTATTACTGTATTATTTACTGTTTTAATAATTATTTTTGCAATTATATACAGTACAATAATAATAATATAAATAATAAATTATAATTTAATATACTTATTAA
>NW_023657483.1:0-27676 GCF_015228065.2 Penaeus monodon | reverse complement strand
TTTTTTTTTAAAAAACTGGTAGTATAATTGCAAATTTATTATAAGAAATAATTACAGTAATACGTACAAAGAGATAATAAATATAAATTATTATTAAAAAATCGTTATTATTGTTATTATTATTGTTATTACTATTATTATTGTTGTGGTTATTAGTATTATTGCAAAAATATATACTATACTCCAATAATTGCAATAATAATGGATAACAATTGAAATAATGATGATATAATTGCATAATGATGAAAATTTATGATGATAATGATGATACTGATAAAATATGATGATACGATAATATGATGATAATCATGATAATGATGATGATAACGGGAATTGTGTCCATATATATTAAAAAAGGTATAAGAAAAACATTCCCAAAGTCAAAAAAGCGGCAAAATCTAGCGAAATATAGCCTTTTGAGAGTGTACTAAAAAAGGACGTTTTTTTCGATTTCTTTGGTGATTTCGGCAATTATTAGGGTAATAATGATAATATTACCAGAATTGTATTAACAAAACAAAAATGATGATAAAAGTGAGATAAGAGAATTTTGATAACTTTTTTGAATATTATTAAATTATTATTATTTTTATTTTTTATTATTTATTATTATTATTATTATTATTATTATTATTATTATTATTATTATTATTATTTTTTAAATTATTACTATTATCTTAATTATTAGTATCATTGCCCAAAATCTATTATATCTGTAATAATAAAATAATAAAAAGTATAAGTATAATAATAAATGCTAGTGGTTATAATATTTTATTAGTAAATTTTATTGTTATTATTATCATTATTATTATTTGTCTGGGAGTATAATTGCAAAAATAATTATTATAACAGTAATAATTACAGTAATAACGATACTAATGAGATAATTATATACATTTATTATTATAAAATCGTTATTATTGTTATTATTTGTTATTACTATTATTAGTTGTTGTGGTTATTATATTATTGCAAAAATATATACTATACTCCATAATTGCAATAATAATGATACAATTCCACCAACCCCCCGCAATATGATGATAAAAGTGCAATATGGGATGATAATGATGAGATAAGAGGATAAAGGATGATAAGGAGCTGATAACGATAATAATGATGATAATCATGATATGATGATGATACTAACATGAATTGTGTCCATATATAATATAAAAAGGTATAAGAAAAACTTCCCAAAAGTCGAAAAAGCGGCAAATCTAGCGAATCTAAGCATTTTGAGAGTTTACTAAAAAAGGACGTTTTTTTTCGATTCTTTGGTGAGTTCGGCACTTATTAGGGATATGATAATAATTACCAGAATTTGTATTAATCATAACAATAAGGAGGATAAAAGTGAGAATAAGAGATTTGATAACATTTGAATATTATTAAATTAAGTATTATTATTATTAGATTATTAGTAGTATTATTATTATTATTATTATTATTATTATTATTATTATTTAATTATTATTATTATTACTATTATCTTAATATTAGTATCATTGCCCAAAATCTATTATAATCTGTAATAATACCAATAAATAATAATACGTAGAAGTATAATAATAATAATGCTAGTGTTATATATTGTTATAGTATTTTATGTTAATTATTATCATTATTATTATTTGTTCTGGTAGTATAATTGCAAAAATAATTATTATAACAGTAATAATTACAGTAATAACGAACTAATGAAGATAATGATATAACTTTATTATTATAACATCGTTATTATTGTTATTATTATTGTTTATTACTATTATTTATTGTTGTGGTTTATTTAGTATTATTGCAAAAAATAATACTAAAACTCCAATTAATTGCAATAATAGTGAATAAAATTGCAATAATGATGATAATTAATTGCAATAATGATGATAATGGATGATGATAATGATGATAATGATGAAATGATTATGATACCGATAATAATGCTGATAAATCATGATATGATGATGATAATACCAGTAATTGTGTCCATATATAATAATCAAAAAAGGTATCAAAAAAACATTCCAAAAGTCGAAAAGCGGCAAAATCCTAGCGAATTAGCCTGTTGAGAGTGTACTAAAAAGGACTTTTTTTTTCGATTTCTTTGGTGATTTCGGCATTTATTGGGTAATATGTTAATATTACCAGATTGTCTTCATCATAACAATAATGATGATAAAGTTGAGAAATAAAGAGAATTTTGATAACATTTTGAATATTAATTAACTTAATTATTATTATTATTATTATTTTTATTAGTCTTATTATTATTATTCTTATATTATTATTATATTATTACTATTTCTTAATTATTAGTTCATTGCCCAAAATCTAGTATATCTGTACTAATACATATAATACAAATCAGTATAAGTATAAATAAATATACTTTAGTGGTTCTAATATTGTTATTAGTATTATTATTGTTATTTATTATCATTATTATTATTTTGTACTGGTAGTATAATTGCAAAAATAATTATATACAGTAATAATTAGCAGTAATAACGATACTAATGGAAGATAATGATATAAATTATTATTATAAAATCGTGTATTACATTGTTATTATTATTGTTATTACTATTATTATTGTTGTGGTTATTAGTATTTATTGCAAAAATATATACTATAACTCCAATAATTGCAATAATAATGATAACAATTGCAATATGAGGATAATAATTGCAATATGATGATAATGATGATGATAATGATGATATGATGATAATGATGATAATGATGATGATAAGATAAAATGATGATAATCATGATAATGATGCTGATAATACAGGAATTGTGTCCATATATAAATATAAAAAAGGTATAAGAAAAACATTCCCAAAAGTCGAAAAAGCGGAAATCTAGCGAATATAGCCTTTTGAGAGTGTACTAAAAAAGGACGTTTTTTCGTTTCTTTGGTGATTTCGCATATTAGGTAATAATGATAATAATTACCAGAAATTGTATTAATCATAACAATATGATATAAAAGTGCGATAAGAGAATTTTGATAACATTTGAATATTATTGACATTATTTATTATTATTATTATGCTTATTATTATTATTTACTTATTAGTATTAATTATTTATTCTTTTTATTTTATTATTATTACTATTCTCTTAATTATTAGTATCCTTGCCCCAAAAATCTATTCTATCTGTAATAATAACATAATACGAAGAAGTATAAGTATAATATAATAATGCTAGTGGTTATAATATTTATTAGTATTATTATTGTTATTATTATCACATTTATTTTATTTGTACTGGTAGTATAATTGCAAAAATAATTATTATAACAGTAATAATTAACGTAATAAACGATACTATGAGATAATGATATAAATTATTATTATAAAATCGTTATTATTATTATTATGTTTATTACTATTATCATTGTTGTTGTTTATTAGTATTATTGCAAAAAATATATCCTTTACTCCCATATTTGCCAATAATAATGATAGACAATTGCAATAATGCATGATATACGTGCAATAATGATGTAATTGATGATATAAATGATGATATGATGACAATGATGATGATAACGAAATATGAGGATAATCATGATAATGCATGATGATATAACAGAATTGTGTCCATATATAATATAAAAAAGGTATAAGAAAACAATTCCCATAATTCTAAAAAGCGGCAAAATCTAGCGAAATATAGCCTTTTGAGAGTGTACTAAAAAGGACTTTTGTTCGATTTCTTTGGTGATTTTCGGCAATTCTTAGGGTAATAATGATAATAATTACCGAATTGTATTAACATAAGCATAATGCTGATAAAGGGAGAATAAGAGAATTTTGATAACATTTGAAATATTATTAATTATTATCTGTAATAATAACCATAATGATACTAAAGTCAAGTAATAATAATAATATGCTAGTGGTTATAATATTGTTATTAGTATTATTTTGTTATTATTATCATTATTAATTATTTTATTGTAGTATACTTGCAAAAATAATTATTATAACGTAATAATTACAGTCATAACGTACTAATGAGATAATGATAGAAATTATTATTATAAAATCGTTGTTATTGTTATTATTATTGTTATTACTATTATTATTGTTGTGGTTATTAGGTTTTATTGGCAAAAATATAGTACAAAAAATCCAATATTGCATATATGATAACATTGCAATAATGATGATAATAATTGCATAATGATGATAATGAGATGATAATGGATGATAATGATGATAATGATGAATGAATAACGATATAATGATGATAATCATGATATGATGATGACTAATAACAGAACGTGTCCATATATAATATAAAAGGATAAGAACAACATTCCCAAAGTCGAAAAAGCGGCAAAATCTAGCGAAATCTAGCCTTTTGAAGGTACTAAAAAGACGTTTTTTCGATTTCTTGGTGATTTCGGCAATTATTAGGGTAATAATGATAATAATTAACCAGATTGTATTATTATAACAATGTGATGATAAAAGTGAGAATAAGGATTTTGATAACATTTGGAATATTATTAAAATTATTATTATTATTATTATTATTATTATTATTTATTATCATTATTATATTATTATCATTATTATATTATTTATTATTATTACTATTATCTTAGATTATTAGTATCATTGCCCAAAAATCTATTATATCTGTAATAATAAAAATAATAATAAATAAGTATAAGTATAATAATATAAAATGGGGGGGCTTAAGTGGTTATAATATTGTTATTAAGTAATTATTTTTGTTATTATTATCATTATTATTAGGTGTACTGGTAGTATAATTGCAAAAATAATTATTATACAGTAATAATTACAGTATACGATACTAAGAAGATAATGATATAAATATTATTATAAAATCGTTATTATTGTTTATTATTATTGTTATTACTATTATTATTGGTTTGTGGTTATTAGTATTATGCAAATATATACTAAACTCCATTCATTGCAATAGAATGATAACATTCAATAATGATGAAATATTGCAATAATGAGATAATGATGATGATAAAGGATTATAATGATGATAATGAATGATGATAACGATAATATGATGATAATCATGATAATGATGAGATAATAACAGGAATTGTGTCCATATATAATATAAAAAAGGTATAAAAAAACATTCCCAAAAGTCGAAAAAGCGCAAAATCTAGCGAATATAGCTTTTGAGAGTGTACTATAAAAGACGTTTTTTTCGATTTCTTTGGTGATTTCGGCAATTATTAGGGTATATGATAATAATTTACCAGAAATTGTATTAATCATAACAATAATGATGATAAAAGTGAGATCAAGAGAATTTTGATAACATTTGAATATTATTAAAATTATTATTCATTATTATTATTATTATTATTATTATTATTATTATTATTATTATTATTATTATTATTATTATTATTATTCTTTATTATTATTATTATTACTATTATCTTAATTATTAGAATCAATTTGCCCAAAATCTATTATATCTGTAATAATAACAATAATAATAATAAGTATAAGTATAATATAATAATGCTAGGGTTATAATATTGTTATTAGTATTATTATTGTTATTATTATCATTATTATAGTTGTACTGGTAGTATATTGCAAAAATAATTAATTATACAGTAATAATTCGTATAACGATACTAATGAAGATAATGATATAAATTTGATTATAAAATCGTTATTATTGTTATTATTTATGTTATTACTATTATTATTGTTGTGGTTTATTAGTAATATTTGCAAATATATACTATACTCCCATAATTGCAATAATAAATGATAACAATTGCAATTAATGATGATAATAATTGCAATAATGATGAATATTGATTATGATTGATGAGAATGATGATACTGATGAGATACCGTAACATAATGATGATAATCATGGATAATGATGATGAATACCATGAATTGTGGTCCATTATATAATATAAAAAAGGTATAAGAAAAACATTCCAACAGTCGAAAAGCGGCAACATCTAGCGAATATAGCCTTTTGGAGAGTGTACTACAAAAGGACGTTTTTTTCGAATTCTTGGTGATTTCGCAATTATAGGTAATATGATAATAATTACCAGAATGTTAATCATACAATAATGATGATAAAAGTGAGAATAAGAGGGGAAATTTTTTTTTGATAACATTTTGAATATTATTAAAAATTATTATTATTATTATTATTATTATTATTATTATTATTATCATATTTCTTATTATTATTATTATTATTAGTACTATTATCCTTTAATTAATTATAATCATTGCCCAAAAAGTCTATTATATCTGTAATAATACAATAATACTATAAGTATAATATAATAATAATAAATGCTAGTGGTTTTATAATATTGTTATTAGTATTATTATTGTTATTATTATTCATTATTATTATTTGTACTGGTAGTATAATTGCAAAATAATTATTATCACAGTAATAATTACAGTATACCGATACTAATGAAAGATGATGAATATAAATTATTCTTATATAAATGTTTATTATTGTTATTATATTGTTATTACGATTATTTGTTTGTGGTTATTTAGTATTATTTGCAAAAATATATACTATAAACTCAATAATTGCAATAATAATGATAACAATTGCAATAATGATGATAATAATTGCAATAATGCTGGTAATGATTGATTAATGATATAATGATGATAATTGATTGATAACAATAATAATGATGATAATCATGATAATGATGATGATAATAACAGGAATTGTGCCATATATAATATAAAAAAGTTATAAGAAAAACATTCCCAAAGTCGAAAAAAGCGGCCAAATCTAGCGAAATATAGCCTTTTGAGAGTGTACTAAAAAAGGACGTTTTTTTCGATTTTCTTGGTGATTTCGGCATTATTAGGGTAATAATGAGAATAATTACCCAAAATTGTATTAATCATAACATAATGATGATAAAGTGAGCATAAAGAGAATTTTGATAACTTTGAATATTATTAAAATTATTATTATTATTATCATTATTATTATTATTATTATTATTATTATTATTATTATTATTATTATTATTATTATTATTATTATTATTATTATCTATTATTAATATCATTGCCAAAAAATCTATTTATATCTGTAATAATAACAATAATAATAATAAGTTATAATTATGATAATAATAATGCTATGGTTAATAATATTGTTATTATTATTATTATTGTTATTATTATCATTATTATTATTTGTACTGGTAGTAATAATTGCAAAAAATAATTATTATAACAGTAAATAATTACAGTACTACGATTACTAATGAAGATAATGATATAAATTATTATTATAAAATCGTTATTATTGTTATTATTATTGTTTATTACTATTATTATTGTTGTTGTATTAGTATTATTTGCAACAATATATACTATAACTCAATAATTCAATAATAATGATAACATTTGCAATAATGATGATAATATTGCAAATAATATGATAATGATGATGATAATGATGATAATGATTATAATGAATGATGATAACGATAATAATGATGATAATCATGATTAATGATTGATGATATACAGGATTGTGTCCATATATAATATAAAAAAAAAAGGTATAAGAAAAACATTCCCCAATGCGAAAAAGCGGCAAAATCTAGCGAAATTAGCCTTTTGAGAGTGTACTACAAAAGGACGTTTTTTCTATTTCTTGGTGTTTCCGTTCGGCAATTATTATGGTGTATAATGATAATAATTACCAGAATTGTATTAATCATAAATAATGATGATAAAAGTGAGAATAAAGAGAATTTTGATAACATGTGATATTATTAGAAATTATTATTATTATTATTATTATTAGTTATTATTATTATTTTATTATTAAATTAATTATTATTATTATTATTACTATTATCTTAATTAGTAGTATCATTGCCCAAAATCTATATATCTTAATAATAACAATAATAATAATAAGTATAAGTATAATAATTACTATGCTAGTGGTTTATAAATATTGTTATTAGAATTATTATTGTTATTATTATCATTATATAATTTTGTACTGGTAGTATAATTGCCAAAATAATTATCCTAACATAATTATTAACAGTAATAACTATACTAATGGATATGATATAAATTATTATTATAAAATCGTATTATTGTGTAATTATTATTGTTATTACTATGATTATTGTTGTGGTTATTAGTATTATTTCAAATATATACTATAAACTCCAATAATTTGCAATAATAATGATAACAATTGCAATAATGATGATAATAATTGCAATAATGATGATAATGAATGATGATAATGATGGATAATCATGATAATGATTATGATAACGATAATAATGATGATAATCATGCTATGATGTGAATAATAACAGAATTGTGTCCATATATATAGAAAAAGGTATAAGAAAAACATTCCCAAATGTCGAAAAAGCGGCAAATTCTAGCGAAATGATCCTTTTGAGAGTGTACTAAAAAAAGGACGTTTTTCACAGATTTTCTTTGGGTGATTTCGGCAATTATTAGGGTTAATATGAAATATTACCAGAATTTTATTAATCATAACAATAAGGTGATAAAAGTGATAATAAGAGAATTTTGATAACATTTGAAATATTATTAAAATTATTTTATTATTATTATATTATTATTATTATTAATCATTATATTATATATTATTAATTATTATTATTATTATTATTATCATTATTATGATTATTACTATTATCTTAATTATTTATCATTGCCCTAAAATCTATTATATCTTGGTAATAATACAATAATAATAATAAGTATGAAGTATAATAATAATACTGCTATTCGTTATAATTTGTTTAGTATTATTATTGTTATTATTATCATTATTATTATTTGTTACTGGTATATAATTGCAAAATACGTATTATAACAGTACTAATTTACAGAATAACGATACTATGAGATATGATATAAATTATTATTATCAATCGTTATTATTGGTATTTATTATTGTTATTACTATTATTATTGTTGTGGTTAGTAGTATTATTGGCAAAATATATACTATAACTCCAATAATTTGCAATAATAATGATACAATTGCAATAATGATGATAATAATTGGCAATATGATGATAATAATTTGAATAATGATGATAATGAATGAGATAATGATGATAAGATGATAATGTGATTGATAAACGATAATAATGATGATAATCATGATATGATGATGATAATAACAGGAATTGTGTCCATATATACATATAAAACAGTCTAAGAAACATTCCCAAAGTCGAAAAGCGGCAAAATCTAGCGAATATAGCCTTTTGAGAGTGGTACTAAAAAAGACGTTTTTTTCGATTTCTTTTGTGATTTTCGGCATTATTAGGGTAATAATGATAATAATTACCAGAATTTTATTAAATCCATAACAATAATGATGATAAAAGTGAGAATAAAGAGAGATTTTGATAACATTTGAATATTATTTAAATTATTATTGAATTATTATATTATTATAATATTATATTATATTATTATTATTATTATTATTATTAGTTTATATTTATTATTTATTATGTATATTCCAAAATCATTATACTGTATATAATAAAAATAATAGTATAAGTAAAATTTAAAGTAATGCTAGTGTAAATATGTTATAGTATTATTATTATATATCTTATTATTTATTTTATGGTTATTAAATTAATTTTATAAGTATATTACAAATAAATATAATAAATCAATATTAAATTTATATTAAAAAACTGCTTTTTATGTGATAATAATTGCAATAATATTATTATGTGGGATATTAGATATTGAAAAATATTAATGAATAATCAAATGAATAATAATGATAAAATTTGATAATAACAGGAATTGGTCCAATAATATAATAAAAAGATATAATGAATATTTCCAAAAGTGATAAAAGCATAAAATGTGGTAATATGCCTTTTGAGATGTACTAAAAAGGATTTTGTCGATATATTAGGTGATCGGAAATAAGGGTAAAAGTAAAATTGCAAATTGTAGCGAAATATACCAATATGAGATAAAAAAAGACGTTTTTTGATTCTTTGATTTATTATTAGTAATAATTATAATATTACAATTTATTAATATTATTACATAATTATAAATTAAATTAAATTTTATTATTATTATTAGTATATTATTAATAATATTTAGCCAATATTATTATTTTAATAAATATTATTATTAATTAGTATATATAATTTTAATATTATCATTTCTAATTATTGTATCAGCTAAATTTTATTATACTTTATAATTATTTATGGTAGTAAAATTTAAAAATAATAATAATGCAGTTATAATATGTTTTAAAGTATTATTATTAATATATCAATTATTATTATTATGTGGGTATATTGATTATTATTGTTATTACATAATAATTGGTTATAGTTTTAAATTTGAAAAATATATAAAATCCAATATTAATAAAATGTTAATATTAATTATGATTATAATAATTAATAATGTTGATTATATATTATGATGAAAATATATATAACTAATAATTCAATAATAATGATAAAATTGATAATGATGAGATAATAACAGAATTGATAATATATAAAATGTATGATAAAGATTATAAGTGAAAAACGCAAAATTAGGAAATATACTGTTAAGAGTGTACTAAAAGGAATCGTTCTTTTTAATTAAAGGTGATTCGGAAATATTAAAAGATAATAAACAGAAAATATTAACAATAACTTATTGAGGTGTACTAAAAAAGAGAGTTTTACATTTATATTTAAAATTATTAGGGTAATTAATATTAATAATTATCATGAATTTTTTAAATTATTATATATAATTATTGATTAATAAATTAAGAATTTGTATAATTTAATATTATTAAAAATTTATTATCTGTTAATACTATATAATAATATATTTTTATAAAAATTATTAATTAGTGTTATATTATTGTTATTAGTATTTTTAAATTGTCTAATTATCTTATTATATCTGTAATGGTAGTATAATAAAAATAAGTTATATAACAGTAATAATGCTAGTGATAATGATACTAATGATAATGATATAAATTTATTATAAAAATCGGTATTATTGTTATTATTATTGTTAATTACTATATTATTTATGTGGTTATTAGTATTATTGCAAAAATATCTACATATAACTCAATAATTGCAATAATAATGATAACAATTGCAATAATGAGATAATAATGCAATAATGATGATAATGTGATGATAATGATATAAGGATGATAATGATGATGATAACGATAATAATGATGATTAATCATGATAAGATGATGATAATAACAGGAAATTGGTCCATATATATATTAAAAAAGGTATAAGAAATACATTCCAAAAAGTCGAAAAAGCGGCAAATTCTAGCGAAATATAGCCTTTTGAGAGTGGTACTAAAAAAGGACGTTTTTTCGATTTCTTGGTGATTTCGGCAATTATTAGGGTAAATAATGATAATAAATTACCAGAATAGTATAATCATAACAATAATGCTGATTAAAAGTGAGATAAAGAGAATTTGATAACATTTGAATATTATTAAAATTAGTATTATTAGTATTATATTTATATTATTATTATTATTATTTAATTATATGATTATATTATTTATTAGTATTATATTATGATTATCATTACTATATCTTAATTATTAGGATCATTGCCCTAAAAATCTATTATATCTGTAATAATAACAATAATAATAATAAGTATAAGGATAATAATAATAATGCTAGTGGTTATAATATTGGTATTAGGAGTATTATTGTTATGATTATCCATTAGTATTATATTACTGGTAGTATAATGCAAAAATATAATTATTAAACAGTAATAATATACAGTATAACGATACAATGAAGAAATGATATAAATTATTATTATAAAAATCGTTATTATTGTTCATTAGTATGTATATTTACTATATTATTGTGTGGTTATTAGTATTATTGCCAAAAATATATACTATAACTCCAATAATTGCAATAATAATGATAACAATTGCAATAATGTGATAATAATTGCAATAATGATTTAAATGATGATGATAATGATGTAATGATGATAAATGATGATGATACGATAATAAATGATGCTAATCATGATAAGATGATGATAATAACAGGAATTGTGTCCATATATCATATAAAAAAGGTATAAGAAAAACATCCCAAAAGTCTGAAAAAGCGGCCAAAATCTAGCGAAATATAGCCTTTGGAGTGTACTAAAAAAGGACCGTTTTTTCGATTCGGTTTGGTGATTTCGGAATGATTCGGGTAAATAATGATAATAATTACCAGGAATTGTATAATCATAACAATAATGATGATAAAGTGAGAAATTAAAGAGCATTGATAACATTTGATATTATTAAAATTATTATATTATTATCTATTATTATTATTATTATTATTATGATTATATTATTATTATTCTTATTATTTTATTTATTATTATTATTATTATATTATCTTAATTATTAGTATCATTGCCCAAAAAATCTATATATCTCGTAATAATAACAATAATAATAATAAGTATTAAGGTATAAATAATAATAATGCTAGGGTTATCATATTGTTATTAGTCTTATTATTGTTATATTATCATTATTATATTTACTGCCGTAGTATAATTGCAAAATAATTATTATAACAGTAATAATTACAGTAATAACGATACTAATGGAAGATAATGATATAAATTATTGTATAAAATCGTTATTATTGTATTACTATTATTATTGTTGTGGTTATTAGATTATTAGCAAAAAATATATACTATAACTCCAAATTAATTGCAATAATAATGATAACAATTGCAATAAGATGATATAATTGCAATAAAGGATGATAATGATGATGATAATGATGATAAAGATGATAATGATTGATGATAACGATAATAATGATGATAAATCATTGATAATGATGATGATAATAACAGGAATTGTGTCCATTATATAATATAAAAAAAAGGTATAAGAAAAAAATCCCAAAAGCGAAAAAGCGGCAAAATGTAGCGAAATAAGCCTTTTGACGAGTGTAATAAAAAAGGACGTTTTTTCATTTCTTGGTGATTTCGGCAATCTATTAGGGTAATTAATTGATAAATAATTACCAGAATTGTATTAATCATAACAATCATGAATGATAAAAAGTGAGGAATAAAGAGAATTTGAACATTTGAATATTATTAAAATTATTATTATTTATATATTATTATTATTATTATTATTTTATTATTATTATTATTATTATTATTATTAACTATTATCTTAATATTAGTATCATTAGCAAAAAATCGATTATACTGTAATAATAAACAATAATAATAATAACCAGTTATAAGTATAATAATAATATGCAGTGGTTATAATCATTGTTATTAAGTATTATTATTTTTATTATTATAATTATTATTATTTGTACTTGTAGTATATTGCAAAATAATTATTTAATAACAGTAATAATTAAGTAATAACGATAATAATGGAGATAATGAATAAATTATTATTATCAAATCGTATTATTGTATTATTAGTTATTACTATTATTATTGTCTGGCGGTGATAGTAATTATGCAAAAATATATACTATAACTCCAATAAATTGCCAATAAATAATGATAACAATTGCATAATGATGAACTAAATGCAAAATGATGATAATGATGATGATAATGGATGAAATGAGATAATGATGATGATTAACGATAAAATGATGATAATCATGATTAATGATGATGATATAACAGGAATTGTGTACATATTATAATAATACAAAAAAGTATAGAAAAACATTCCAAAAGTCGAAAAGCGGCAAAATCTAGCACAATATCAGCTTTTGAGAGTGTAATAAAAAAGGACGTTTTTTCGATTTCTTGGGGATTTCGGCAAGTATTAGGGTACTAATGATAAAATTACCAGAATTGTATTAATCATACCAATATGATGATAAAAGTGAGAATAAAGAGAATTTTGATAACATTTGAATATATAGATTAAAAATTATTATATATTATTATCATTATTATTATTATTATTATATTATTATTATATTATTATTATATATTATTATTCTTATTACTAATATCTTAATTATTGTATCATTGCCCAAAAATCTAGTATATCGTTAATAAAACAATAATAATTAATAAGTATAAAGTATAATAATAATAATGGCTAGTGGTTATAATATGTTATTAGTAGTTATTGTTATTATTATCATTATTATTTTTGAATCGCGTAGTTAATTGACACAAAATAACTATTATAAACAGTTAATTAATTACATTAATAAACGATACTAAGAAGATTAATGATCTAAATTATTATTATAAAATCGTTATTATTGTTATTATTATTGTTATTATATTATATGTGTGGTTATTAGTATATTGCAAAAAATATATACTATAACTCCAATAATTGCAATAATAATGATAACAATTGCAATAATGATGATAAATAATTGAACAATAATGAGGATAATGATGATGATAATGATGATAAGATGATGATAACGATAATAATATGATAATCATGAAATGATGATGAAATAACAGGAATGTGTCCATATATAATATAAAAAAGGGATAAGAAAAACATTCCAAAAGTCGAAAAAGCGGCAAAATCTAGCGAAAATATAGCCTTTTGAGAGTGCTACTAAAAAAGGACGTTTTTCGATTTCTTTGGTTTCGTGATTCGGCAATTATTAGGTTAATAATGATAAAATTACAGAAATTGTATTAATCATAACAATAATGAGATAAAATGTGAGAATGAAGAGAATTTGATAACATTGATATTATATAAAATTATTTATTATTATTATTATATTTTATTATTATTATATATTCTTAGTATTATTATTATTATTATTATGTATTACTATTATCGAAGTATTAGTATCATGCCAAAAATCTAATTATATCTGTATAATAACAATAATAATAATAAGTATAAGTATAATAATAATAATGTAGTGGTTATAATATGGTTATTAGTATTATTATTGTTATTATTATCATTATTATTATTTGTATCGGTGTATAAATTGCCAAAACTAATTATCATAACAGTAATAATTACAGTAATAACGATACTAGAAGATAATGATACTAAGTTATTATTATAAAATCGTTATATTGTTATATTATTGTTATTACTATTATTATTGGTTTGTGGGGTTTTATTAGTACTTATTGCAAAAATATATCTTATACTCCAATAATTGCAAGAATAATGAAACTTAATTGCAATAATGATGATAATAATTGCAATAATGATGATAATGATGATGATAATGATGATAATGATGATAATGATGATGATAACGATAATAATGATGTAATCATTGATAATGATGATGAAACGAATTGTAGTCCATATATAATATAAAAAAAGGTATAGAAAAACTTCAAAGCGAAAAAGCGGCAAAATCTAGCGAAATATAGCCTTTTGAGAGTGTACTAAAAAAGGACGTTGTTCGATTTACTTGAGGATTTCGGCAATTATCTAGGGTAATAATGATAAATAATACCAGAATTGTATTAATCATAACAATAAATGATGATAAAAGTGAGAATAAATAAAGAGAATTTTGATAACATTTAATATTATTAAAATTATTCTTATATTATTATTATTATTATATTATTATGATATGATTATTATTATTATTATTAGTATTATTATTATACTATTATCTTAATTATTAGTATCATTGCCAAAAATCCTATTATATCGGTATAAATAACAATAATAATAATAGTATAAGTATAATAACCATATGCTAGTGGTTATTAAATTGTTATTAGTATTATATTGTTATTATTATCATTATTATTATTTGTACTGGTAGTATAATTGCAAAATATTATATAACAGTAATAATACAGTAATAACGATCTAAGAAGTAAATGATATAAATAATTATTATAAAAATCGTTATTATTGTATTATTATTGTTATTACTATTATTATTGTTCGTTGGTTATTAGTATTATTGAAAAAATATATACTAGAACTCCAATAATCGCAATAATAAAGGATGAACAATTGCAATTAATGATGATAATAATTGCAATAATGAGATAATGATGATGATAATGCTGATAATGATGATAATGATGATGATAACGATAATAATGATGATAATCATGCTAATGATTGATGATAATACAGGAAATTGTGTCCATATATAATATAAAAAAAGGTATAAGAAAAACATTCCAAAAGATCGAAAAAGCGGCAAAATCAGCGAAAATATATCCTTTTGAGAGCTGTACTAAAAAAGGACGTTTTTCGATTTCTTTGGTGATTTCGGCAATTATTAGGGAAATAATGATAATCATTACCAGAATTGTATTAATCATAACAATAATATGATAAAAGTGAGAATAAGAGAATTTTGATAACATTGAATCTTATTAGAATTCTTTATTATTATATTATTTTATATTATTATAATTATATTATATATAACTATAATCAATAATTATTATGTATCAATTGCAAAATTATTTATTGTAATAATAAATATATGAATAATGATATAAATATATAATAATAATGAGTATAATATGTAGATATAATATTATATTATATATATTATTATTATGATATATTCAAATATTATTATTACAGTAATTAATATAAAAACTAATAAGAAAATATAAAAATAAAAAGATTAATATTATAATATGTTATTGATATTATTGTGTATAATAAGTTTTTCGATATATGTGATATCGAATAATAATGAAATAATTACAGAATTGCAATAATATAAAATAAATGATAAAATTAGAAAAATGAAATATTTGAAATGATGTATTAAGTTATAATTATATTATTATATTATTATGATGATTAATTATTGGGTATTTTATTAATTATAAATATAATATAAAATTAATATAAAAATGCAAAAATAGCAATATCTGTTAATAAAAATAGAAATTTAGATTTAATTTATTAAATTATATAATAATGTATGTTAAATTATTTAATTATTAATTATTATATATAATTATTGAGATTTGTATTAGTATATTAAATTAATATTATATATATATAATTATATAACATATAATATATTATGTATAATAATTAATATTATGATAATATTATATTATTATATATATGTTGATAATTGATAATTGCAATAATATATAATAATATAATAATAATATATAGATAATAAAGGAATTTGTCAAATATAATATAAAAGGTATATGATAATATATTCATATCAATAATGTGTAATCTAGATATGTTGAAGAATAATAAAGGACTTTTTCATTATAATGGTAAAATTCGCAATTATATATAATAATAATAATAATAGAAATTGTATAATCATACAATAATGATGATAAAAGTGAGAATAAGAATTTTTGATAAATTTGAATATTATTAAAATATATTATTAGTATTATTATTATATATTATATTATATTATATTATTAATTATTAATTTTATATTTATATTATTATACTATTATTTAATTATTATTATTGCCAAAATCTATTATATCTTATAATATATAATATAATAATATATAGTTAATAATATAATCTATGGTTATAATATTGTTATTAGTATTATTATTTATTTATATATATTATTATTATTTGTACTGAGTATAATAAAAATAATTATTATACGTAATAATTACAGTAATAGATATAATTAAATAATGATTATAAATTATTATATAAATCGTTATATTGTTATTATTATTGTTATTAACTATTAATTATGTTGTGGTTATTATATTATAAGAATAATATTATATAACTCCAATAATTGCAATAATAAATGGATAACAATTGGCATAATTGATG
The DNA here is from genome assembly GCF_015228065.2 of Penaeus monodon. Lineage (NCBI taxonomy): Eukaryota > Metazoa > Arthropoda > Malacostraca > Decapoda > Penaeidae > Penaeus > Penaeus monodon. The sequence goes on along the minus strand of NW_023657483.1, from coordinate 9,782 downwards.
ATAATAATTGCAATAATGATGATAAAAGATGATGATAATGATGATAATGAGATAATGATGATGATAACTATTATAATGCATGATAATCATGATATGTATGCATTCTAATAAAAGGAATTGTGTCCCATATATAGTATAAAAAAGGTATAGAGAAAAACATTCCCAAAAGTCCGAAAAAGCGGCAAAATCTAGCGAAATATAGCCTTTTGAGAGTGTACTAAAAAAGGACGTGTTTTTCGATTTCTTTGGTGATTTCGGCAATTATTAGGGTAATAATGATAAAAATTACCAGAATTGTATTAATCATAACAATAATGATGATAACAGTTAGAATAGAGAGAATTTTGATAACATTTGATATTATTAAAATTATTATTATTATTATTATTGTTATTATTATTATTATTATGATTATTATTATCATTTTATTATTAATTATTATTAATTATTATTATTATTCTTTATTATTTATATATTATTTATTATTATTACTATTATCTAATTATTATTATCATTGCCCAACAAATCTATTTATATCTGTTAATTTAACATAATAATATTAAGTATAATAATAATAATAATAGTGCTAGTGGTTATAATATTGTTATTAGTATTATTATTTGTTATTATTAATCATTATTATTATTTGTACTGGTAGTATAATTGCAAAAATATTATTATAACAGTATAATTACAGTATAAGATACTATGAAGATTAATGATTATAAATTATTATTATAAAATCGTATTATTGTTATATTATTGTTATTACTATTATTATTGCCTGTGGTTTATTATATTTATTGCAAAATATACTATAAGCCAATAATTCAATAATAATTGATAACAATTTGCAATAAGATGATAATATATTGCAATAATGAATGATAATGATTATGATAATGTGTAATGGATGATAATGATGATGATCAACGATAATAATATGCTATCAGGATAATGATGATGATAATAACCGGAATTGGTGTCCATATATAATATAAAAAAGTATAATAAAAAACATTTCCCACAAGTCGAAAAGTGGCAAAATTAGCGAAATATAGCCTTTTGAGAGTGTACGAAAAAGTGGACGTTTTTTAGCGATTTCTTTGGTGATTTTCTGCAATTATTAGGGCAATAATGATAATAATTACCAGAATTGTATTATCATAACAATAGATGATGATAAAAGTGAGAACAAGAGAATTTTGATAACATTATGCATATTATTAAAATTATTATTATTATTATTATTAATTATTATTATTATTATTACTATTTATTATTATTATTAGTATTATTATTTTATTATTACTATATCTTAATTATAGTATCTATTGCCCAAAAATCTATTAAATCTGTACTAATAACAATAATAATAATAAGTACTAAGTATAATAATAATAATTCTAGTGGTTATAATATTGTTATTAGTATTATTATTGTTATTAATTATCATTATTATTATTTGTACTGGTAGTATATTGCAAAAATAATTATTATAACAGTAATAATTACAGGTAATAACGATACTAATGAAGATAATGATATAATTATTATTATAAAATCGTTATTATTGTTATATTTTGTTATTACTATTATTATTGTTGTGTGTATTAGTTATTATTGTAAAAATATATGCTATAACTCCAATAATTGCAATAATGAATGATAACAATTGCAATAATGATGGATAATAATTGCAATATGATGATAATGATGATGAGATGATGAATTATATGAATATGATGATGATAAACGATATAATGATGATAAATCATGATATGAGGAGGATAATAAACAGGAATTGTGTCCCATATATAATATAAAAAAGGTAATAAGGAAAAACATTCCCAAAAGTCGAAAACAGCGGCAAAATCTAGCGAAATATAGCCTTTTGAGAGTGTACTAAAAAAGGACGTTTTTTCGATTTCTTTGGTGGATTTCGGCAATTATTAGGGTAATAATGATAATAATACCAGAAGTTGTATTAATCAGACAATATGATGATAACAGTGAGAATAAAGAGAAATTTTGATAAACATTGAATATTATTATAATTATATTATTATTATATATTATTATTATTATTATTATTATATTATTATTATTATTATTATTATATTACTATATCTTAAATTTATTAGTACTTGCCGCAAAAATCTATTATATCTGTAATAATACAATAATAATAATAAGTATAATTATAATAATAATTAATGCTGTGGTTAAAATATTGTTATTAGTATTATTATTGTTATTTTATCATTATTATTATTTGTACTGGTAGTATAATTGCAAAAATATTATTATAACGTAATAATTTTACAGTAATAACGTACTAATGAGATAATATAAAAATTATTATTATAAAATCGTTATTATTGTTATTATTATTGTTTTTAACTATTATTATTGTGTGTTATTATATTTTTTCTAAATATATATTTATAACTCCAATAATTGCAATAATATGATAACAATGCAATAATGAGATAAAAATTGCAATAATTTTAAAAATGATGATGATATATGAAAATGTGATGATAACGATAATATGAGGGATAATCATGATAATGTGATGATTAATACAAATTGTGCCCATATATAATAAAAAAAGTATAAGAAAAACATTCCAAAAGTCGAAAAGCGGCAAAATCTAGCGAAATATAGCCTTTTAAAGTGTACTAAAAAAGGACGTTTTTTTCGATTTCTTGGTGATTTCGGAAATTTATTAGGGTAATAATGATAAAAATTACCAAATTGTTAATCATACAAAAATGATGATAAAGTGGAATAAAAGGGAATTTTAAACTTTTTGAATATTATTAAATTATTATTATTATTAATTTATTATTATTATATTATTATTATTATTATTATTATATTATATTTTATTACTATTATCTTAATTATTAGTATCATTGCCAAAATCTATTATATCTTTAAATAAAAACAAAAATATAATAATTATAAGTATAATTAAAAATAATGCTACTGTTTAATATTGTATTAGTATTATTATGTTATTATTATCAATTATTATAATTCGTACTGGTAGTATAATGCAAAAATAATTATTATAACAGTAATAATTACAGTATACGATACTAATGAAGATAAGTGATCTTAAATTGATTATTATAAAATCGTTATTTTGTTATTATTATTGTTTATTACTAATTATTATTGTTGGGTTATTATATTATTGGCAAAAATATATACTATAACCCAATAATTGCATAATAATGATAACAATTGTCAATAATGATGAAATAATTGCAATAATGCTGATAATGCTGAAGATAATGAAGATAATGATGATAATTGATGATGATACGATAATAATGATGATATCATATAATGATGATATAATAAACAGGAATTGTGTCATATATAAATATAAAAAGGTATAAGAAAACATTCCCAAAAGTCGACAAACAGCGGCCCAAAATCTAGCGATATAGCCTTGAGTGTGTAACTAAAAAGGACGTTTTTTCGATTCTTTGTGATTTCGGCAATTATTAGGTAATAATGATAATAATTACCATATTGTATTATCATAACAATAATGGACGATTAAAAATGAGAATGAGATAATTTTGATAACATTTGAATATTATTAAACATTATTATATTAGTATTTTATTATTATTATTATTATTATTTATTATTATTATTATTATTATATTACTATTATCTTAATTATTAGTATCATATTGCCCAAAAATCTATTTTATCTGTCATAATAACATAATAATAATAATATAAGTATAATATAATAATGCTAGTGGTTATAATATTTTTTATTTAGTATTATTATTGTTATTATTTCATTATTATTATTTGTACTGGTATTTATAATGCAAAAATAATTATTATAACAGTAATATTAGAAACAGTAATACGATCGACTGAAATAATGATATAAATTATTATTATAAATCTTTTTTATTGTTATTATTATTGTTTATTTATTATTATTATTGTGTTGTGGTTTGTTAGTGTATTTTGCAAAAATATATACTATCAACTCCATAATTTCAATAATAATGATAACAATTGCAATCATGATGATATAATTGCAATAATGATGAATAATGATGACGATAATATGATAAATATAATGAATGATGATCACGATAATTAATGATGATAATCATGATAATTATATGATAAATACACAGAATTGTGTCCATATATAAATATAAAAAGGTATAAGAAAACATTCCCAAAAGTCGGCTAAAAGCGGCAAAATCTAGCGAAATATAGCCTTTTGAGAGTGTACTAAAAAAGGACGTTTTTCGATTTCTTTGGTGATTTCGGGCAATTATTTAGGTATAATGAGAATAATTTACCAAGACTTGTATTAATCATACACAATAAATGATGATAAAATGAGAATAAGAGATTTTGATAACATTTGACTATTAATTAAAATTATTATTATTGTTATTATTATTATTATTCATTATTATTTGATTCTTATTATCTATTATTATTATTATGATTATTACTATTATCTTAATAAGGTTTAGTATCATTTTGCCCAAAAATCTATTATCCTGTAATAATAACAATATAATAATACGTATAAGTATAATATAATAATGCTGAGTGGTTATAATATTGTTATTAGTAGTATTATTGTTTATATTATCTTATTATTATTTGTACTGGTAGTATAATTGCAAAAATAATGTATTATAACAGTAATAATTAACAGTAATACGATACTAATACGATCTGATATAAATTATTTAATTATAAAATCGTTATTAATTGTTATTATTATTGTTTTATTACATTATTATTGTTGTGGTTATTAGTATTATTGCAAAAAATATACATAACTCCATAATTGCAATAATAATGATAACAAGTGGCAATAATGATGATAGATAATTGGCAATAATGATGATAAATGTGATGATAATGATGATAATGCTGATAATGATGATGATAACGATAATAATGATGATAATCCATGATAATGATGATGATAACAGGAATTGTGTCCATATATAATAGAAAAAAGGTATAAGACAACATTGCCAAAAGTCGAAAAAAAGCGGCAAAATCTACGAAATTATGCCTTTTGAGAGTGGACTAAAAAAATGGACGTTTTTTTCGATTTCTTTGGTGATTTTCGGCAAGTATTATGGTAATAATTATAATTATTACCAGAATTGTATTAATCATCAACAATAATTATGAAAAAGTGAGAATACAAATGAGAATTTTGATAACATTGCATATGATTAAAATTATTATTATTATTATTATTATTATTATTATTATTATTATTATTATTATTATTATGTATTCTATTATTATTATTATTACTATTTCTTAATTATTAGTATCATTGCCCAAAATCTATTTATCTGTTAATAATAACAATAATTAATATAAGTATAAGTATAATAATAATAATGCTAGTGGTTCTAATATTGTTTGATATTAGTATTATTAATTGTTATTATTATCATTATTATTATTGTACTGGTAGTATATTGCAAAAATAATTATTATAACAGTAATAATTACAGTAATAACGATACTAATGAAGATAATGATATAAATTATTATTATAAAATCGTTATTATTGTTATTATTCTTGTTTTACATTATTATTGTTGTGGTTATTAGTACTTTTGCAAAAATATATACTATAAACTCCAATAATTGCATCATAAATGATAAACAATTGCAATAATGATGATAAATAATTTGCATAATGATGAAATTGGTGATGATAATGATGATATGATATAATGATGATGATACACGATAATAATGTGATAATCATTGAGATGCTGATGATAATAACAGGAATTATGTGTCCATATATAATATAAAAAAGGTATAAGAAAAACATTCCCAAAAGTCGCAAACGCGGCAAAATCTAGCTGAAATATAGCCTTTTGAGAGTGGTAACTAAAAAAGAAGGACGTTTTTTTCGATTTCCTTGGTGATTTCGGCATTATTAGGTAATAATTGATAATAATTACCATAGAATTGATTAATCATTACCAATAATGATGATAAAAGTGAGAATAAAGAAGAATTTTGATAACATTTGACTATTATTAACAATTATTATTATTATTATTATTATTCTTATTAGTATTCATTATTATTATTATATTATTATTATTATTTATTAATTATTATTATTCTGTCTTACTCATTATCTTACTTATAGTATCATTGCCCACAATCTATTATATCTGTACTATACAATAATACTAATAAGTATAAAGTATAATAATAATAATGCTAGTGGTTATAATATTGTTATTAGTATTACTTATTGTTTATTATTATCAATTATTATTATTTGTCTGGTATATAATTGCAAAAATAATTAGTATAACATAATACATTACAGTAATGATAACGATACTAATGAGCTAATGATATAAATTATTATTATAAAACAATCGTTATTATTTGTTATTATTTATTGTTATTACTATTAGTATTGTTGTGGTTTATTAGTATTTTGCAAAAAATATATACTATCACTCCAATAATTGGCATAATAATGATAAAATTGCTAATAATGTATGATAATAATTGCAATACTGGATGAGAATGATGATATAATGATGATAATGATTTGATAATTATGATGCTAAACGATAATAATGATGATAATCATGATAATCGTGATGAATAATAACAGGATTGTGTCCATATATAATATAAAACGAGGTATAAGAAAAACATTCCAAAAGTCGAAAAAGCGGCAAATCTACTAAATATAGCCTTTTGAGAGTGTACTATAAAGACGTTTTTATCATTATTTCTGGTGATTTCGGCAATTAATTCGGGTAATAATGATAATAATTACCAGAATTGTGATAATCATAACATCAATGATGATAAAAAGTGAGAATACAGAGAATTTGATAACATTTTGAATATTATTAAATTAATTTTTATTATTATTATTATTATTAGTATTATATTATTATTATTAATTAATTATATTTACTATTATCTTATTATTAAGTATCATTGCCCTAAAAATCTATTATATCTGTATAATAACATAATAATAATAAGTATAAGTATAAATAATAATAATGCTAGTGTTATAATAATTGTAATTAGGTATTGATTTGGTTATTATTTATTTCATTATTATTATTTGTACTGGTAGTATAATTGCAAAAATAAATTAATTATAACAGTAATAATTACAGTATAACGATACTAATGAAGGTATGATATAAAATAATTATTATAAATCGTTATTATGTATTATTAATTATTAACATTATTATTTATGGTTATTAGTATTATTGTAATTAGCTATTACTCCAATATTGCATAATTATGATCAAATTGATTTAAAATATGATATAATAATTGCAATAATGATGAAATAATGATGATAATGATGATAATGATGAAATGATGATAAAGATATAATGATGATAATATATATGAGATAATTAAGATGTATATATAACAAAAGTATAATAAAATTGCCATAAATAAAAAGTGTAAAAATTAGCATTCCAAAAGTTAAAATGCAAAAAGGAATTATACCTTATTATGTATAAAAAAGGAGATTTTCGATTTTGGTAATTGAATAATTACAGAAATTGATATAATAATAACAAAATGATGAATAAAAGTGAGAATAAAGAATTTTGATAAATTGAATATATAAAATTATTATAAATTATTATTATTATTTTATTATTATTATTATTTTATTATTATTATTATTATTATTATTATTATTATTTTATTATTTATATATTAATTATTATATTTCCCAAAAATCTATTATTCAATAATAAATATAATAATATATAAGTTAATAATAATAATCTAGTGGATTATAATATTTTTATTATTTTATTTATTATTATTATTATTTTATGGTAGTATAATTCAAAAATAATTATTAATAATAATAATAATAACAACTATAGATAATGATATAATTATTATTATAAAATTTATTATTATTATTATTTTTTTTATTATATTATTATTATTTGTTATTATATTATTGATCAAATATTATTAATCAAATATTACAATAATAATGATAAATAATGAATAATAATGATAATATTGAATAATTGTATAATGATGATAATATGATGTATGATATAATGATAATATGATATAAGATAATAATGATATCATATAATGAGATAATAAAGAATTGTGTCCATATATAATATAAAAAAGGATAAAAAATTAAAAGTTCGAATAAAGGCAAAATCTAAAATATAGCCTTTTGAGTGTACTAAAAAAGGATTTTATTCGATTTTTTGGTAAATTCGAAGTTATAAGGATAATAATGAAAATTTATAATGTAATAATATAAAAATGATATATAAAGTGAGTAATAAAATGAATTTTGATATATTGAATATTATTAATTATTATTATTATTATTATTATTATTATTATTTTATTATTATTATTACTAATTATCTTAATTATTAGTATCATTGCTCCAAAATCTATTATATCTGTAATAATAACAATAATAATAATAAGTATAAGTAATAATATGATTAATGCTAGTGGTTATAATATTGTTATTAGTATATTATTGTTATTATTAGCATTATTATTATTTGTACTGGTAGTAATAATTGCAAAAATATTATTATAACAGTAATAATTACAGTAATAACGATACTAATGAAGATAATGATATTAAAGATTATATAAATTATATATTATAAAATCCGTTTATTATTGTTATTATTATTTGTTATTACTATTATTATTGCTGTGGTTATTTTAGTATTCTTGGCAAAAATATATACTATAACTCCATAATTGCAATAATAATGATAACAATTGAATAATGATGATAATATTGCAATAATGATGATATATAGGAATGTATGATATAATAAAATGATGAACGAAATAATGAAAAATAAAAAGGAAATATGAAATAATTTGTGATGATAAAATAAAATTAAGATCATTAAAGGGAAAAGGGCAAAATCTAATGATAATAATTTTAGAGTGTATAAAAAAAAGTATTGATAACTGGATTCGAAAAATTGGTATAATAATAATAATTACAGAATTTATTAATTTAAATATATATAAATATATTATAATTTTTTTAAAAATTTGATTATTATTAAATTATATATTATATATTATTCAAAAATTATTATATCTATAATATAAATAATATTATAATATAATATTATTAATAATTATTTAATTATTAGTATATTAAAATTTATTATTTTATTATAATATTATATATAGTATAATATTAATAAAATATAGTGCATAAAATTTATATACTTATTAAGTAAATATAATTATTATAATTTTATATATTGTATATATTTTAATATTAATTAAATTATTTATTATATGTATATATATATAAAATATTATTATAAATCATTATATTGTAATATTTTATAATTATAGGGTTATATATTATTGTAAAATATGTATATAATATAATAATAATTGATATCATTGCAAAATGATGATATATGAATAATAAAATATGTGCAATATAGAATGAGTAAAAAAAACATATAATATGAAAATGATAAATATGATAAATAAGAATTTGATATAATAATAAAAGTTTTTTAAAAATTCCAAATGAAATAGGAAAATTACAAATATACTTAGATGTACTAAAAAAACGTAATCAGTATTGTATTTGAATATTAAAATGATTTTATTACAATTTTTTTTATACTTTATTGATATAAATTAAATTAAGAAATTTTATAACTTAAATTTTATTAAATTAAATT
>NW_023657482.1:78222-93222 GCF_015228065.2 Penaeus monodon | reverse complement strand
AAATATAAATAGATATAAAATTAATTAAATAAAATAAATATATATATATTTTAATTTAAAAATATGTATATTAAAATAGACAAATTATAGATATAAGGGATATTATATAGATAATATATTAAATATATATATATATAGATAGTATTATATATAAGATATTAATATAAATATATATAAAATTTATATATATAGATATTAAAATTTTTATATTATAAAATAAATATATGTGGGTGGGTGTGTGTGTGGTTTTGTGTGTTGGGGTGTGGGGGTATGTGGGGGGGGTGATAACATATAATAAAATATATAATTTTATAATATAATAAAAATATAATAATAACAATCCCTATAATAAATAAAATATAGAGTATTATATATAATAAAATTAAAATAAATATAATTTTAAAAATATATAATTTTTACTAAAATATAGATAATAGATATGTATAGGGGGAACCAAAATATAAGGGGATATTATGGGGGGAAATTTCTATCCCACAAACTATTAATTATCTTTATTATATTTTAAAAAAATTAAAATATATATATATATATATCCAAAATCTAAAAATCTTTTCTTATATCTCTCGGGGTCTCTTCTCTTTCTCTCCCTTTTAATTTTATCTTTTCGCCTCTCTCATTAAAAATTAAATATATATATACATATAATTTAAAAATTTTTATATTTTATATAGATATATATATATATTTTATATATATAAATTTTTTTTCCCTTATAAATATAATTTAAAATAACCAAAAAAGAAAATTTTTAATTTTTTGGGGATTTTCATTTCGATTTTATCTACTGTCTGTCTATGTATCTATCTATCATTTTTTGAAACTCTCTCTCTCCCCTCTCCCCCTTTTCTTTCCTTCCCCTCTCTTCTCCTCTCTCCCTCTCTATATATATAAAATATAAAATATATAAAAATATAAAATATAATAATAAAATTACAAAATGTAAAATTTTTATAATACAAATTATATATAATATATATATATTTTATAATTTTTTTATATATGGTTGTGTGTGTGGTGGGTGGGTTGGTGTGGGGTGTGTGGTTTTGTGCGTGTGTGTGTGTGATGGTGTGTGTGGGGTGTGGGTTTTGGGGCGGGGGTGTGTGTGTTGGGGGTGTGTGCTGTGTGTGGGGGGTGTGTGTGTGTGTTTGGGGGTTTTGTGGTGGTTTGGGGCCCCCTGTTGTGGGTGTGTGTGTGTGTGTGGGGTGTGTGGGTGTGTGTGGTTTTGGGGTGTGTGTGTGTAGTATGTTTTCTGTGTATATGTGGGGATGTGTGTTTTTTGTGCGAGTGTATGTGGTGTGTGTGTGTTGGGGGGTGTGTATAAGAAAATAGATAGATAGATAGATAGATAGATAGTGTGTATATATAGTAAATACTGTTTTACCTATACACAGACACACAAACAACAGGGCACACAACCCCCACCCCACACACAAACACAAAAACAAAACACACCCCAAACCACACCCCAAAAACACACACACACCACACACCCCACACACACACACCAAAACACACACCACAAACACACACACAATATATTTGATATATAAAATATAATTTAATATTAAACAGAGAAAAGAGAGAGAGAGGGAGAGAGAGAGGGGAGAAAAGAGTGAGAGGGCAGACACATTTTAAAACATAACACAGAACACAAACAAACCCACACAACACACACTCAAAACACACACACGCCCACACACACACACACACCAACACCCCACCCACCCCACACACACAAACCCCCCCATGTATGAATGTCTGGGGTGGATGATACAACCAAAAAAAACACAAATACATATAGAATACAAATACATATGAAAACCCTATACAATACATAAATAACAAAAACAATTGAACAAATGAATTTTAAATGAATAAAATAATATAAAATATAATATATATATATATAAATATATATATATATGTGTATATGTGGTGTATGTGGGTGTGTGGGGTGTGGTGTGTGTGGGGGGGGTGTGTGTGTGTGTTTTGTGTTTTCTGGTATAGAAATGTATTTATGATATATACAATCTATTATCAAACTATCTATAATCGATATCTATAATAAATAATTTTATAAATAATAATATATATATATAAAAATATATAAAATCTAAAATAATTCTTTTTTTAACACAATAGCACAGACAAAACACACACACACAAAACAAAACAAACACCCCACACACACACACACACACACAAACACAAACCACACACACACCCCACACCCCACACAAAACACACACACACATATTTTTAAATAAATCTATATAAATATATATAATATAAAATATTATATATATAAAATATAAAATTACTATATATGTATAAAAATTTTTTTCATGTAGAAAATTTGGCATATTTTCTTTTTTTAAAAAATGCTATATAGGTTATGGGGGATATATTAGGTAACATATAAAAAAATATAATAGTATATATATAAATAATAAATTAAAATAAAAATAAATATATTATATAAATATATAGATAAAATTTATATTGGGATATATATACATATTATACATAATATAAAATATATATATAAACTATTTATTAATTTTATGTGTTATTAATATAAATATATATATATATCTCCTTATAATTATATTCACACAACATATTTCACACACAAAATACATGCATAAATAAAATATAAAATTTTAATTTTATTATATATATATATAAATATATAATATATATAATATATATAATATAGTATATTTTAGAAAAGAAAAACATTTCATAATGCATTTTAATATATGTTTTAAAATAATTATGAATATTTTATATAATTTATATATATAATATATATTTTATTTTGCAATATAATATAATTAAATTTTTATATTATAATATATTTTAACAAATAATTTTACATATTGATACAAACAGGGAAAATACAAAACCCAAAGATAATATAGATATTTTAGAAATATTATGAAGATGAATATAAATATAGATAATTTTATAAAGAAAAATATAATTAAAATTAGATATAATACATATAAAATCCAAAATTTTATTTAAAAATATTCTTTGATTTATTATGAATAATATAAAAAAATATAAAAAATAAATATATATAATATATTATTTTAATATAAAACATACTTTTAATTTTAAACCAACCAAAATTTTTTCCCAAAGGGTACAAATAAAAAATAAACAATCTTATAGATGAATAAATAGAATAAGTATATAATAATATAATAATAATATAGATATTTTTAATAAAAAATGTATACCCTATATATTTTAAAATATAATATAAAAATATATATTATAATAATATATATATAAAATATATATAAAGTTGGGATAAAAATATTTATAAAATATATATATTTTTATATATATATATATATATATAAAATATATATAATATGGTGTGTACATTAAAAATAAAAATATATATAATATATATTTTATATATTTTTTTTTTTATATAAAAAAAAGTATCTGTATAATTTGATAATTGTGTGTACAAAAATTAAAATATAAAACTGGTTTTTAAAAATCCAAAAAAATGCGAAAAACTATTAATTATTTATCATCAAATCTACCTAAATTTTTTAAACTATTTTATTATCTATCTATCTATCTTTCTATTATCTATTATCATCTATCTTCTATCTTAAACTATCTATCTATCATCTAAATATATAATAATAAATTATTTTATATATATATAAATATAAAATATATGTGTGGGGGGTGTGTGGGGTTGGGGTGGTGTGTGTGTGTTTTGTGTGGTTTTGTGTATGAAGGTTTGCAGTGATAATATGTATATAATAAAATATTAAAATAATAATATATATTATGTGTGTGTGGGGTGTGGTGGTGGGTGTGTGTGTGTGTGTGGGTGTGGGGGGTTGGGGGTGTGTGTGTGTGTTTGGTTGGGGTGTGGGGTTTGTGTTGGGGGTGTGTGTGGTGGTTGGTGTGTGGGGGTGTGGGGTGTGTGTGTTGTGTGTGTGGGTTTTGTGTTGGGTAGGGGTTTGTGTGGGTTTTTTGGGGTGGGTGTGTGTGTGTGTGTGTACAAATACAATCAAAGCCACACACAAACATTTATATATATATAAAATATATCTATTTTAATATATATTAATATAATTATATATATATTATTTTAGGGATATATTGTATATATGGATAAATAATTGTATAATATTAGATAATATATATATTATATATATATTAATTTTATAACATTTTAATATATATATATATAATTAATTATAAGTATATCATTTTTAATATATATATATATTATTTTTAATTAAAAAAATATTTTATATATATATATATATAGCATATATATACCCCAATATTTATATAAGTAGTGGGGGAAGGGGTGAGTGAAGGGGAACCGATTTTATTTAAATATAATTTTATATAATATTATAAAATTATATATATATATATATATATATATATAAAATATACTTTTATTAATATATATAAAATATTTTAATTATATTTTATAAATAATAAAAATATATTAAAATATATAAAAATATAATATATATATATATAAAATATAAAATTATTATTAAAAAATAAATACATCATATAGGAATACAAAAAATAATATAATATATATATGTATAAAATTTTACATTTTAGGGAAAATATATAAATATTATATATATATATTATAAAATATAATAAATTATATTTTAATATATATATATATACATATAAATATATAAAATGTATATATATTATATTAATATATAATATATATAGTATATTGTGTGTGGGGGTGTATGTCTATATATATTAAAATATATTTATTTTATAAATATAATATATAATTTTATAGATATATATGGGATATAAATTTATGGAATACATTTTTAATTAAATATATATAAATATTTAAAATTATATATGTATATATTTTATCCAAAATCTATATATGTCTATCTAAATTAACTTTTAAATTTTCTATTATTCCTCTTTATCTCTTTTTCTCTCTTTTTTTTCTCTCTTTCTCTCTCTCTTCTCTTTTATATATATATATATAATATTTTATATATATTTTATAATTTTAATTATATATATATACATATATATATAAAATAATATATAAAATATAATTTTATGTGTGGTGTGTGTGTGTGTGTTGTGGGTGTGTTTTTTGTGGTTTTGTGGTTATGTTGTGGTGGGTGTTTTGTGTGTTTATATTAGTATATATATATATATAGAAATATATATTATATATTAAAATAATAAATATATATGGGATATCATTACTCACAAATATAAAAAATAGGTTTATTAGATTTCCTACTTAATGGTATGTGGGTTATATAATAATTTATATATAATAGATATATTATAAATATTTTGATCTGAAGTGAAATTGACATTTTTCCGAAAGTATTAAAAAATTATAGGAAAACGTTATATTTTATATAAATTTTAAAAATAATATATATAAATAAAATAAATATAAATATACATAATATTATATATAACATTTAATATTATATATATAAAATATTAAATAATCTACTAAGTTTTAATGTAATATATATATATATATATATATATATATTTTAATGTATTTTTTATTTATTATATATATATATTTATTTATTTTATTTATTTTATATATTTTTTATATTAAAACCCTAAATGTTTCTACAAAGTGTATATTATAGGGATATATTCATATGTTAAAATGTAATATGTATACATATATTTATATTTTTATATAAATTATATGAAAATATATGGGAAAATTTTATAATAATTATATATAGAATATATAAATATATTATATTATTTGAAAAGTATTGTTTATACATATAATACTAAAAATTTTAATATATATATAATAATAAAATTTATAGATAATAAAATATGTATATTATTATATATTATTTATTTATTAAATAAGATATGTATATATATATAAAATATATATAATAATAATATATTTTATAATGTATTTATTTTATATATTTATTTATTTTATTAAATATATTGTTTATATATAATATATTAATATATTATAAATATTATTATATAATTTTAAAAATATACATATATATACATTTGGTGTGGGGTGTGTGTGCCATATCGTATTTTAATGTACATATATATATTTTATATAATATATAAAATATATATATAATTTTATATAAATATATAGAGGGTATAATATATATATAATTTGAAAAAACATTTTGATAAATATGGTAAAGAATTTAAAAATAATTGGGATAAAATTAGATAAAATTATAGATAAAAGATATAATATATTTAAAAGAAAATAATAATATAAATATATGATATATATATAAAATATAATGAATTTTATAATTTTTATATTATTATATATAAAAATTTTATTAAAATAATTTTATAAATATATATAATTTTTATATATAGGGACAATTTGGACCCACCCCACAACACACACACACACCCACGAAAACCATCAGAAAACCACATCTATATAAAACAAAAATAGGATTTTAAAAAAATGATAAATAATATAATATAATTTTATATAAATAAAACATAATATTAAAATATATACATATAATCTAAAAATATAAAATCTTATATAATCATTTTGGGGGCTATAATTCACAATATTTAAAAATTATTTATTGTATATACCAAAAAAAAAAGAGGGACACAAAAGAAAAAACACCCCACACATATTGTAGGGGTACGTATTTTATACGTATATTTCGTATATGTTTATATAATGTATAAAATATATATATATATATTATATTATATATAATATATAATATATATATATATATATATAATATAAATATATAATATATATAATATATATATATTAGATAAATATATATATATTATATATATATTAATATATAATATATATATATATATGGGTAATTTTATTTCCCCGCATCCGCAGTGTGTTTGTGTGTTGGTGTGGTGTGTGGGTATTGTGTGTGCATGTGTATATATATTTATGAATATATAAATGAAAAAGGTTTTAAATTCATGAAAATAATATATAATAATATATTTTATATTATATATTATTTTATATATATATTTTATAATATTATATATATATTGTAATATATATATGTAAATAAATATAAAATATATATATATATTATATTTTTAATATATATATATATGCATTAAAAAGCACAAATGGGGTATCAATCGTAAAAACAAGTTCGTGAAATATTAAAGGCTAAAAAAAAAAATAGATTTGTTTTTTTCCTTTTTAAAAATTTATTCTTTTTTGGGTTACTTTTCCGACTAAGGGTTTTTTCTAATATAGGATATTAAAATGGGTTTTTGGGGGAAAAACATTAAAGAAGGGAAAACAAAAAAAAATGAGGGAAAGAAGGGGGGGCGGCCCGTGTGGGCTTCCTGTTTTCTATTGGGCGAGAAATTACCCCAACGGGATCCTTTCCCCGGGAAAAAAAAGGCTGAAGAAAAATCGAAATGTGAATAAAATTTAAACAATGAAAAAATGCACCTTATAAAAAGGGTTGGAAAATTTTATGTATGTATGTATGAGTATGTAGTATGCATGGGATTTCATGATGTATGTAGTAGTATTTTTATGTATGTATGTATGTATAAAATTTGGGACATTTATTTCGGAATATAGTTATGGTATCAAACAATATATGTGTGGGTTTTGCATTTCGTACACACCTACACACACATACGCACTCCCCCTGTGTAGGGCAGGATGAGGACGGGCAGGTAATTAGTTTTAGGGAGGAATCGTGCGCCCCGGAAAACGGATGCGAGAAAAAAGAGAGGGGGAGCCCAGTTTGGAGATTCGTAGTACTGTTTCTCTTTGTGGTGGTGTGGGGAACACATACACAAAAGCAACCCCAAACCCCACACACACAACCCAACAAAAACACACACACAAAACACACACACCACACAAAACGCCCAAAAACACACACACCACACACAAAACACACACACACAACACAACCCCACACACACAAATATATAAAATATATTAAAATATTATATATATATAAAAATTTTAATTTTATTATTATCCCCCCTTTCGCCCTGGGAAAAAGAGATTGGGCGAGAAAATGATGAGTGGCCAGTTTGGCGATTCGTAGTACTGTTTCTCTCCCTGTGTTGGGGGAGTAAACATAAAAAAAAATTTCACACCCAAAACACACACACACCCCAAAAAACACACACACACACCACAAACCTACATATATTAATTTTATATATATATTTATTATATATATAATTTTATTTTTAAAGGGAGTTACGAAAAACCTATTTCACAGACATACACATGGATATTATTTGTGTCTATATAATATATAATTATTTATATATATAATATATTATATATAATATATAATATATAATATAAATATATTATAAATTTTTTTAAAAATTTTTAGGGGAAAATTTTATGAACCCGGGTTTTTCGATAATAATAATAATTTTAAAATATAATATATATATATAATATATATAAAATTTTATAAATACCCCATAGATATGTATTGTGTTTTAATACATATATATTTTATATATTTTATATATATATAAAATATTAAAAAATAAAGATTAAAAATATAAAATAAAATAAAAAATAATTTTACAATTGGCATTGAATATTTTAAAAACTTCTTTTACGATATAATATATATATAAAATATATATATATTTTATATATATAATATATATAATTTTATATATAAATTTAAAAGAATATATTATTAAAAATATATTAATATATTATATATAATTTTATGTATTTAATATATATATATATAAAATAAATATATATATATATATATATCGTTTAAAAAAAGTTCAAAAAATATTTAAAAATAAAATTTTTAAAAAAATTAAAAAGAAAATTCAAATGAAGTTTTAAATGCAATTTTTATTTTGGTGATCATTTCTTTTCCGACTAAGGTTTGTCTTTAAAAAAAGGCCCTAAATTATTTTTTAAAAAAACAGTAAAAGAAAGGTAAATCAAATAAAACGCTGCCCCGCCAAAGGGACATACTCTATGGTGTGTTTTGTTACACAAACGGGAAGGGCGCAGACATGTAAGTATATGTATGTATATATACCCATATATTTTTTTATCTATAATATATAAACAAAACGGGGCGGTATCCCCACACACACACAGGCTAGATTTGTTTATTGGGAAAGGATATATAATAAATTTACATTTTTTAAAAAGTTAAAAGGTTTAAAAAAAAATTTTAAGATGTTTAAAAATTTCTTAATGAAGGTTAAAAAAAATAAAAGAAATAATTAAATAAAAAAGTAAATCATTTTTATAAAACGTCATTATTTTTTTTTATTAATTTTTTACAATTTTTTATTGGGTGTTATTTTTAGTATAATTACAAAATAATATATTTTTATCTGCAATAATTGAAAAAATAAAAATAATGAGATAAAATTGCCCCAAAATGATAAAGAGATTTAAATAATGATGATAAAGATGAAAAGGGTTTTAATGAGCTAATAATGAAATAATAAAAGTAATCGTGTCAATTTATAGAAAAAAAGGAAAAAGAAAAAAATCCATCAGTCGAAAAAGAGGGAAAATCTAGAAAAAAAAATAGCCTTTTGAAATTATACTCCAAAATACCGCTTTTTCAATTTCAATTATGATTTTGGCAATTATTAGGGTAATAATGATAATTATTAGATTTGTATTAATCATGACAATAATGATGATAAAAATGAGAATAATGAGAATCTTGATAGAAATTGATTATTATTACTATTATCATCATTATAATTATTATCATTGTTATTACTATTAATTATCATTATTAATATAATAATCATTATTATTATTACTATTATTATTATTATTATTATTATTATTATCATTATTATAATCATTATTATTATTATCATTATTATTACCTTTATTATTAATACAATTGAAAAAAAAAATTAAGTTTTGTAATTACAGTAATAATGATAATTAAAAAATAATGTAAATATATATTATAAAATCGTCATTACTTTTATTATTATTGTTATTACTATTATGGTTGTTATTATTAGTATAATTCCAAAATAATATAGCTGCAATAATTGATATGAAAATTATAATAATTATGATAACAATTTAAATAATGATGATAAAGATGATGATGATGATGATAACGATCATAATAATGATAATGATAATAATGATAATAACAGTAATCGTGTCCATTTATGATAAAAAAGGAAAAAGAAAAAAAAATCCCAAAAGTCGAAAAAGCGGTAAATCTAGCAAAATATAGCCTTTTGAGATCATACTCCAAAATAAGTTTTTTTCGATTTCAATGATGATTTTGGCAATTATTAGGGTGATAATGATAATTATTAGAATTATATTGATCATGAAAATAATGATGATAAAAATGAGAATAATGAGAACCTTGATAGAAATTGATTATTATTATTATTATCATTATTATTATTATTATTATTATTATTATTATTATTATTATTATTATTATTATTATTATCATTATTATAATTACTATAATTTATTAGTATATTATTTATACTTTTATTTTTAGTATCATTATAAAAAAAATTACTAAAATGTAATAATAACAATAATTATGATAATAATGATAATTATAATGATAGTAATTATTATAATGTTGTTATTATTGTTGTTGTTATTATTATCATTATTATTACCTTTATCATTAGTACAATTGCAAAAAAAAAAAAATTATAACTGTTATAATTACAGTAATAATGATAATGATTAAAATAAGGATGCAAATAATTATTATAAAATCGTCATTATTTTTATTATAATTGTTATTACTATTATTGTTGTTGTTATTATTAGAACAATTGCAAAATAATATATTATAGCTGCAATGATAATGATAATAATGATGATAATAATTACAATAATGATTATAAAGATGACAATAATGATGATGATGATGATAACGATCATAATGATGATAATGATCATAATAATGATGATAATAAAAGTAATCGTTTCCAATTATAATAAAAAAGGAAAAAGAGATAAATAACCAAAAATCGAAAAAAAATGCAAAATCTAGCAAAATATAGCCTTTTGAGATTAAACTCCAAAATCCCGTTTTTTCGATTTCAAAGATGATTTTGGCAATTATTAGGGTAATAATGATAATTATTAGAATTATATTAATCATGACAATAATGATGATAAAAAAGAATAATGAGAATCTTGATTGAAATTGATCATTATTAATATTATCATTATTATATTTTCATTATTTTTATTATTATTATTATTATTATTATTATTATTATTATTATTATTATTATTATTGTTGTTGTTGTTATTATTGTTATCATTATTATTACTTTTATTATTAGTAGTATTAAAAAAAAATATATTAAAATAATAACAACAATAATTATCAGAATAATGATCATTAAAATGATAATAGTTCTTATAATATTGTCATTATTATTATTTTTTAAATTATTATCAATATTATTACCTTTATTATTAGTACAATTGCAAAAAAAAAACAAAAAAACTATAACTTATAATTACAGTAATAATAATAATAATAAGATAATTATGTAAATAATTATTATTAAATCGTCATTATTTTTATTATTATTATTATTACTATTATTGCTGTTGTTATTATTAGTATAATTGCAAAATAATATATTATAGCTGCAATAATTGTAATAATAATGATAATAATGATGATAATAATTGCAATAACGATGACAAAGATGATAACAATCATAATAATGATAATGATGATAATAACAGTAATCGTGTCCATATATAATAAAAAAAGGGAAAAAAAAATCCCAAAAGTAAAAAAAAAAAACGGTAAATCTAGCAAAATATAGCCTTTTCAGATTATACTCCAAAATGCCGTTTTTTCGATATAAAGGATGATTTTGGCAATTATTAGGGTACTGATGATTATTAGAATTTTATTAATCATGACAATAATGATGAAAAAAATGAGAATAATGAGAATCCTGATTGAAATTTATTATTATTATCATTATTATTATCATCATCATCATTACTATTTTTTATCATTATTATTACTATTATCATTATTATTATTATTATTATTATTATTATTATTATTATTACTATTATTATCATTATCATTATTATTACTTTTATTATTAGTATTATTAAAAAAAAAATAAATCAAACTATAATGATAACAATAGCATGATAATAATGATCATTATAATGATAATACTTATTATGATATTTTATTACTAATATTATTATTGTTATTGTTAGCATTATTATAACTTTTTATTAGTACAATTGAAAAAATATATATCTCTTTATTTGTTTAAAATCTGTAATAAGAAAAAATTTAAAATAATTAAATTTTAAAAATTATAAAAAAAAGTCATTATTTTTTTTTTATTTTTTTACTATTATTTTTGTTAAATTTTTAGTATTTAATTTCAAAATAATAATTAATTTGCTTTCAAAATTTAAAAATAAAGGGTAATAATAATGATTTAAAAATTTTAATAATAATGATTAAAAAAGACATAATGATTATAATGAGATGATGATGATAAAAAAACGACCATAATGATGATAATGATAATTCATTATTTTTATTATTAAACATTTTTTATTTTTTATTTTATTTTTGTTTTTTTTTCATTTCTATTACATATTATTTCTATTAAATTTTTATTATTATTATTATTATTTTTTATTATTATTATTGTTTATTATTATTATTTTATTATATTATTAATGCTGTTATTATTATTATTATCATTATTTTTTTATGGGTTTTTATTATTATTAAACATAATTTTATTAATAATAAAATCCCAAAATTTTATTATTATTATTAGTATTTGGATTATTTTAAAAAATTGTTACCCAAATTTAAAAAAAAGATATATTGGGTTTTAATGCAGAAAAATGATAATAATTAAGATAATAATGTAAATAAATTTTTATAAAAACGTCAAATTTTTTTGTTATTTTATTGTTTTTTTACTATTATTGTTTTTGTTATTATTAGTATAATTGCCCAAAAAAATTCATTAAGCTGCAATAATTTTTCAAAATAATGATTTAAATTATTTCAATAAAGATGAAAAAAATGATAATAATGGGTGAGGGTGATGGGGGGATAACAAAACATAAGATGAAAAATGATGATAACAGTAATGTGTCCCTTTTTAACAAAAAAGGAAAAAGAAAAAAAAACGGCAAAAACTAGCAAAAAATACCCTATTGAGATTTTACTAAAAAAGCCCTTTTTTCGATTTTTAATTATGTTTGGGGGGAAATTTTTATTTGGTAATTTAAAGATAATTTTTGGAATTTTATAATCCGACAATAATGAGGGAAAAAAATGGAAAAATTTAGAATCCTTTATAGAAAAATTTATTTATTAGTTTATTATCGTCAACACTTTTTATTTTCATTTTTTTATTATTTTTATTTATTTAAAATTTTTTATTTTTATTTATTATTATTTTTAAATTTTTTACTAAAAATTATAAATTTTTATTTTTATTATTATTATTTTTATTATTAAATTTTTATTACTTTTCTTATTATTTTTTAATTAAAAAAAATTTTATTAAAACTCTAATAAAAACAGTAATTTTTGAAATAAAGTCATTATAATAATAGTTAAATTTTTTTTAGTAGTAAAATTTGGAAAAAAAAAATTATAGCTTTTTTAATTTCAGCCCAAAAATGATAATAATTTAAAAAAAATAAAGTAAATAATTATTTTTAAAATTTGTCATTATTTTTATTTATTTTATTTGTATTATTGTTGTTTTATTATTTAGTATAACTGCAAAAAAAATATTATGGCTGCAATTTAAGGGAATAAGGATGAAATTTTGATGATAATAATTTCTATAATGTGATAAAGATGATTTTAAAAATTATTTTTAATAATGATGATGATAAAAGATGATAATGATGATAATGATAATAAGATTTATTTGGGCAGTAATCGCGTCCCTTTTTAATAAAAAATTTAAAAAAAAAAAATCCCATAAGTCGGGGGAAAAGGGGAAAATCTAGTAAAAAATAGTTTTTTGAGATTATACCGAAAAAACACGTTTTTCCCCCCCCATTTTCCCCCCAAAGATGATATTTGGGAATTTTTAGGTTTTAAAAATGAAATTTTTAGAATTTTATTAAACAAGCCAATAATGATGATAAAAATAAGAATAATGAGAATCTTGACGGGAAAATTTTTTATTTTTATTATTTTTATTTTTATTTTTATTATTTTTATTTTTGTTGTTGTTGTTTTTATTAAAAATTATTTTTCATTATTATTATTTTATATTAATATTATTAAATTTTTACTTTTTTATTATTTTCCATTATTATTTTATTAGAAAATTTTATTATTACCTTTTTATTAGAAAAAAATTATAAAAAATGTTTTTTTAAACTTTTAAAAATAACCCCAATTTAAAATATCATAAAATGATCATTTTAAAAAAAAATAGGGTTAATTTTAAAATTGAATTATTTTTTTTTAATTTTTTATCATATTATTACCCTTTATTTTTGTACAAATTTCAAAAAAAAAAAAAATTATAACTGTTAAAATTTCAGTAATAATGATAAAATGAAAAAAAATAATGTCAATAAAATTTTTTTATAAAACATTATTTTTAAATTTTTAATGTTTTTGGGGTTTTTATTATTGTATAATTTCCAAAAAAAATAAATTATAGCTGCAATAATTTTAATAAAAATGATAATTACAAAACCTTATTTTCGAATAATGATGATAATGATGATAACTTTATGAGATGATGAGATTTAAATGATCATAATGATAAAGAAATAATAATGATGAGATAAAAGTAACGTGGCCATTTATTTAAAAAAAAAGGAAAAAAAACCCCCGTAATTCGAAAAGCCCCCCTAAAAAACTTGCAAAAAATAACCTTTTTAGATTATACCCCCAAAAGACGTTTTTTTTA
>NW_023657482.1:55722-60722 GCF_015228065.2 Penaeus monodon | reverse complement strand
GTAATAAGAATAATAATAAAAATAATGACGATTTCATAATAATCATTTACATTATTATTTGAATTGTTATCATTATTACTGTATTTATAACAGTTATAGTATTTTTTTTTGCAATTGTATGAATAACAAAGGTAATAATAATGATAATAATAAAAAAATAATAATAATAATGACAATATTATAATAACTATTATTATTTTAATGATCATTATTATGATAATTATTGTTATTATTACAGTTTAATACATTTTTTATAATAATACTAATAAGAAAGAAAATAATAATAATAATAATGATACTACTACTACTACTACTAATAATAATAATGATAATAATAATAGTAATAATAATATTAATAAAAAAAAAAATAATAGTAATAACAGTAATAATAATAATATAATAATAATAATAATAATAATAAATAAAATAATAATAATAATGAATTTCAATCAAGATTCTCATTATTCTTATTTATATTATGATTAATACAATTCTAATAATTATCATTATTACCCTAATAATTGCCAAAATCATCATTGAAATCGAAAAAAACGTTATTTTGGAGTATAATCTCAGAAACTATATTTTACTAGATTTTGCCCTTTTGCGACTTATGGGATTTTTTTTTTAAAGTTTTTATTATAAATGGACACGATTACTGTCAATATAATCATTATTATCATCATTATCATCGTTATAATCATCATCACCATCATTATAATCATTATTATCATCTTTATCATCATTATTGCAATTATTGCATCTATAATATATTATTTTACAATTATACTAATAATAACAACAACAATAATAGTAATAACAATAATAATAAAAATAATGACGATTTTATAATGGTTATTTACATCATTATTTTAATTATTGTCATTATTACTGTAATTGTAATAGATATATTAATTTTTTGGCAATTGCACTAATAATAAAGGTAATAATAATAATATTAATGATAATAATAAAAAAAAATAATGATGATAATAATAATAATAATAATAATGATAATAATATTAATAGTAATTATATTATAATAACTATTATCATTATAATTATCATAATTATTGTTATTATCACAGTTTAATACATTTTTAAAAATAATACTCATAATAAAAGTAATGATTATAATAATAGTGATTAAAAAAGATAATAAAATAATAACTATAATAATAATAATAATAATAATAATAATAATAACAATAGCAATAATAATAGTAATAATGATAATAATAATAATAATAATCATAATCATAATGATAATAATAGCAACAACAACAACAACAACAACAACAACAATAACAATAATGATAATAATAATTATAAATTTCTAATAAGATTCTCATTATTCTCATTTTTATTATCATTATTGTTATGATTAATAGAATTCTAATAATTATCATTATTACCTTAATAATTGCCAAAAACATTGAAATAAAAAAAACGTCATTTTGGGGTATAATCTCAAAAGGTTATTTTTTGCAAGATTTTACCGCTTTTTCGAATTACGGGATTTTTTTTCCTTTTTTATTATAAATGGACACGATTACTGTTATCATCATCATTATTATTATCATTATCATTATGATCATTATCATCATCATCATCATCAATGTTATCATCATTATCATCATTATTACGATAATCATGATTGTAATTATCATTATTATTACAATTATTGCAGCTATAATTTATTATTTTGCAATTATACTAATAATAACAACAACAACATTAATAATAAAAATAATGATTTTATAACAATTATTGACATTATTTTTTTCATTATTATCATTATTACTGTAATTATAACAGTTATAATCTTTTTTTTTTTTTGCAATTGTACAAATAATGAAGGTAATAATAGTGATAATAATAATAAAAAAATAATATCAATATTATAATAACTATTATTATTTTAATGATCATTATTATGATAGTTATTGTTATTATTACAGTTTAATACATTTTTTATAATAATTCTAATAGTAAAGGTAATAATAATAATAATAATAATAATAATAATAATGATAATAATAATAAAGTAATAATAATAATAATAATAATAAAATAATAATAATGATAATAATAATAAATTTCAGTCAAGATTCTCATTATTCTTATTTTTATCATCATTATTGGCATGATTAATACAATTCTAATAATTATCATTATTAACCTAATAATTACCAATATCATCATTGAAATCGAAAAAACGTGATTTTCGAGTATAATCTCAGAAACTATATTTTACTAGATTTTGCCCTTTTTCGACTTATGGGATTTTTTTCTTTTTCATTTTTTATTATAAATGGACGCGATTACTGTCAATATAATCATTATTATCATTATCATCATTATCATCGTTATCATCATCATTATTATAATCATTATTATCATCTTTATCATCATTATAGTAATTATTATCATCATTAATATCATCCTTATTGCAATTATTGCAGCCATAATATATTATTTTGCAGTTATACTAATAATAACAACAACAATAATACTAATAACAATAATAATCAAAATAATGACGATTTTATAATAATTATTTACATTATTATTTTAATTATTATCATTATTGCTGTAATTATAAAAGCTATAATATTTTTTTCTAATTTTACTACTAATAAAGGTAACTATTATTATAATGATCTTTATTATCATAATTACTGTTATTATTAGAGTTTAATACAATTTTTAATTATAATAATAATAATAAAAGTAATAATAATAATAAAATAATAATAATAATAATAATAATAATGATAATGTTAATAACAATAATAATAATAATAATAATTATAATAATAATGATAATAATAATAATAATAATAATAATAAAATAATGATAATAATAGTGATGACGATAATAATACTAATAATCAATTTCTATGAGGATTCTCATTATTCTCATTTTCTTCATCATTATTGTCATGATTAATACAATTCCAATAATTATCATTATTACCATAATAATTGCCCAAATCATAATTGAAATCGAAAAAATGGCATTTTATAGTATAATCTCAATAGGGTATATTTTGCTAGATTTTGCCGCTTTTTTTTTCTTTTTCCTTTTTTGTTATAAATGGACACGATTACTGTTATCATCATTATTATCATCATTATGATTGTTATCATCATCATCATCATCATTATTATCATCTTTATCATCATTATTGCAATAATTATCATCATTATTATTGCAATTATTGCAGCTATAATGAATTATTTTGCAATTATACTAATAATAACAACAACAATAATAGTAATAACAATAACAATGACAAAAATAATGACGATTTTATAATAATTATTTACATTATTATCTTAATTATTATCATTATTTCTGCAATTATAACAGATATATCTTTCTTTTCAATTGTAACAATTTGTTTAAATAATACTAATACTAATAATAATAATAAGAATTATGATGTTATTATTAATAATAATTATGATGATAATAATAATAACAATAATAATAATAATGATAATAATAATAATAATAATGACAATAATAATAATAATAATATTATTATTAATAATAACAATAATAATAATAATAATAATAATAATAATAGTAATAATAATAGTAATAGTAATGCAAAAAAACAATAATAACAATAATAAAATAATAATGATAATAATAACAATAATGAATTATCATTATCATCATTATGGTCGTTATTATCATCATCATCATCATTATAATCATTATGATCATCTTTATCATTATTATTAAAATTATTATCATTATTATTATCGTTATTATTTCAATTATTGCAGCTATAATATATTATTTTGCAATTATACTAATAATAACAACAATAATAGTAATAACAATAATAATAAAAATAATGACGATTTTATGATAATTATTTAAATTATTATTTTCATTATTATTATTATTACAGATTATTACAAATATAAGAGATATATATTTTTTCAATTGTACTAATAAAAAAGTTAATAATAATGCTAACAATAACAATAATAATATTAGTAATAAAAATATCATAATAAGTATTATCATTATAATGATCATTATTATCATGCTATTGTTATCATTATAGTTTGATTTATTTTTTTTTTAATAATACTAATAATAAAAGTAATAATAATGATAATGATAATAATAGTAATAATAATTATAATAATAATAATAATAATAAAAAATAGTAATGATGATGATGATAATAATAATGATAATAATAATAAATTTCAATCAGGATTCTCATTATTCTCATTTTTTTCATCATTATTGTCATGATTAATAAAATTCTAATAATCATCAGTACCCTAATAATTGCCAAAATCATCCTTTATATCGAAAAAACGGCATTTTGGAGTATAATCTGAAAAGGCTATATTTTGCTAGATTTACCGTTTTTTTTTTTTACTTTTGGGATTTTTTTTCCCTTTTTTATTATATATGGACACGATTACTGTTATTATCATCATTATCATTATTATGATTGTTATCATCTTTGTCATCGTTATTGCAATTATTATCATCATTATTATCATTATTATTACAATTATTGCAGCTATAATATATTATTTTGCAATTATACTAATAATAACAACAGCAATAATAGTAATAATAATAATAATAAAAATAATGACGATTTAATAATAATTATTTACATAATTATCTTTATTATTATTATTATTACTGTAATTATAAGTTATAGTTTTTTTGTTTTTTTTTTGCAATTGTACTAATAATAAAGGTAATAATATTGATAATAATTTAAAAAATAATAATAATGACAATATTATAAGAACTATTATCATTTTAATGATCATTATTCTGATAATTATTGTTGTTATTATTTTAATATATTTTTTTTTAATACTACTAATAATAAAAGTATAATAATGATACAATATACACAACACATAATATATAATAATAATAATAATATAAATATAATAAAATAATTTATTTATTATAATTAATATAGTATGTAATTACTAATAAT
>NW_023657482.1:45000-55622 GCF_015228065.2 Penaeus monodon | reverse complement strand
TATATAAATAAATAATTTTATTAA
Organism: Penaeus monodon; assembly: GCF_015228065.2. Classification (NCBI taxonomy): domain Eukaryota; kingdom Metazoa; phylum Arthropoda; class Malacostraca; order Decapoda; family Penaeidae; genus Penaeus; species Penaeus monodon. The sequence continues at coordinate 55,598 of NW_023657482.1, read as the reverse complement.
AAAATATTTAAAATATTTTATATATTTATATGTATATTCATTTTTATATATATAATTATATATATATTATATATATATATATTATAAATATTCTTATATACACATTAAATTTTATATAGAGGGAGGAAAGGGGTAGAGTAAGGGGAACCGAATATTAAAATATTTAATATATAAATTATATAATATATATATATATATATATATATATATATATAATATATATATAATATATATATATAATATAATAATAACATATATATACTATTTTAAAAATATATATATATAGATTATATATATATATATATAAAATTTTATATATATATATGTATTATATTATATATATATATATATATATATATATATAATATATTATATATTATATATATATGTATATATATAATAGTATATACATATATATACGTATATATAAACTATACATATTTATATATGTATATATGTATCCATATCTATATATGTCTATCTATATATCTTTTTATCTATCTATTTATCTACCTCTTTATCTCTCTCGTTCTCTTTCTTTCTCTCTCTCTCTCTCTCTCTCTCTCTCTCTCTCTCTATATAATATATATATTATATAATCTATATTATATATATATATATATATATATACATATATATATTAATATATATAATATATATATATGTTGTGTGTGTGTGTGTGTGTGTGTGTGTGTGTGGTGTGTGTGTGTGTGTGTATGTGTGTGTGTGTGTGGGGTGTGTTGTATATATATTTTTATATATATATATATATATATATATATATATATTAGATCTGAAGTGAAATCTGACATTTATCCGATGATATTAAACATTATAGTAATTCGTTATATTATATATATATATTATATAATATTATATAATATATATATATATTATAATATATACTATATATATATTTTATACATTAAATATATTATAATATATATAAAATATATCTATCAAGTATAAAATGGGAATATATATATTGATATAATATTATATTAATATGTATAATTTATTAATATATATATATTTTATTTATTTATTTATTTATTTATATAACATATGTATTCATATATATCCATAAATGTTTCTACAAATGTGTATAATATATGTAATATATACATATGTATATGTATTAATATAATATAATGTATATGTATATACATATATATATATATATTATATATATATATATGTATATATTTTATAATTTTATTTATTTATATATATATTATGTTTATATATATATATATTATTTTAATATATAATATATAGATAATTATAGATATATATATTTTATATATAATACATTTGTGGGGTGGGTGTGTGTGCATATATGTATATATTGTACATAATAATATATTATAATATATATATATATATATATTTAATATATATTATAATAATATATATATATATATATATTATATATATATATATATAGTATATATATATATATATATATTATATATATATATAATATATATATTATAATGAATGACATATTTGTACCACACACACACCACAACACACACACGCACACATACAGACCACACATTATATATAACAAACATAGTATTAATATATATATATATATATTAATATATTAATATATATTAAATATATATAAACAATATACATATATATCTATAATATATAAAAAATTTTAATCCATTTGTATCTAATATTCACAATATAAATATATTTTTATTTTGTATATACAAAATAATTATCACACAGAAACACACACAAACTATATGTATGGAAAAGTATATTACGTATATACGAATGTTTATATTATTATTAATATATATAAAATTTTTATATATATATAAAATTATTATTATATATATATAATATATAAAATTATATAAAAAATTATATAAAATATATATAAAAATTATATTATATATATAAAATGTATATATTTTAATTAAAATTAAAATTATATTTTATATATTTTAATATATAAAATTATATAAAGTTTATATGTTTTAAAATATATATACACGCATACACGCATTGGGTTTGTGTGTGTGTGTGTGTGGTGTGTGTGTGTATTTGTGGTGCTGTGTATAATATTTATAAATTTTAAAAAAATAAAAAGGTATAAAAATTTCTTTGCATATATATATATTTTTTTAAATTATATATATTATATTATATATATATATATATATATATTATATTAATATTTTTTATATATATTTGTTATAATATATTTATATTATATATTTTAATATATATATATATAATATATAATTATTTTATATGAAATATATCGAAAAGTGCGTACCCTATCGTAAAACAAGTTCTTTAAATTTATTCAGGGCTAAAAAAAAAAAAGTTTATTTTTTTCCTTCAAAAATTTTCATTTTTTTTTGTGGTTATTTTTTTTCCGACTAAGGTTCCCTAATATGGATTTTAAAAATTTTTATGGAAAACTTTAAAAGATAGGTTAAAAAAATAAAATGGGGCCCACGAAGGGGAGTCGCTAAAATGGGGCTTCCTTTTTCCCTATTGGTCGTAGCATCTTCACCGAAAACGGGCATCCTTACCCACGGGAATAAAAGGCTGAAAAAAACCCTCGAAATGTAGAAAAATTAAGCAATGAAAATTTCCTTTTTATAACGAGATTGGATATATGTATGTATGTTTTTGTAAAGTATGTATGATGCATGCATCAGTATGTATGTATGTTTTGTATTGTAAAGGGGTTTTGTATGTATTCTATTTGTTTCCTTATACGTTTTAAAATAGTTATGTGTATACAACATATAATGTGTGTCTGTGCCCAAAGTACACAAAAAATACACACACATAAAGCACTCCCCGTGTAGGGGGAGGATGAGGGGGCGGGCAGGTATTAGTTAGGAGGGGACTCGCTGCGCCCTGGATAACGAGATGTCGAGAACAAAAGATGAGTGTAGCCCCCGTTTTTTTGATTGTAGTACTGTACTCTCCTGTGTGGTTTTGGGGGGATACCATAAAACAAATCACACACACACACCCAACACACACACACAAAACACACACACACACACACCCCAAAACCCCCCACCCCACCAAACACACCAAACACACACAAAACACAAAACACACAAACACCAAAACAAATTTTATATATATATATATTTTTTATATATATATATATTTTAAAATATATATATAAATTTTTATTATCGCTGCGCCCTGGATAACAGATGTCGAGAAAATGATGAGGTAAAAACCCCGTTTGGAGATTCGTAGTATGTACTCCCTTTTTGTTTTGGAGGGTAACATACACAAAAAAACCCACCACACACACACACACACACACCACACACCCAAAATTAATATATTAAAATTTATTTATATAATTATATATAAAATTAATATTATAATAATATTATATTAAAAATGTTCCAAAAACACAATATTTTTTAAAGAAATAAATTAAAATTTTTTTTTATATTTTTATATATATATATATATATATATATATAAAATTTTTAAAAAAAAAAAAAAAAAACCATTTTATATTGAAATTTTTGAACTTTTTTTTACGATAATAATTTTAATATATATTATTTATAAAATATATATATAATTATATATTATATTAATATCATAGATTGTATTGTTCTTATACATATATATTATATATAATAATATTTATATATATATATTATATAATTATATATATAAAATTTTTAAAAAAAATATATAATATAAGATATATATTATAAAATTATTTTTTATTTTATATTATATATATAATATAAAATTATTATATATATATATATATATCGAAAAACCCAATTTCATAAAATTTCAATAAAAATTGAAAAATTTTAAAAGGGAAATTCATAATGAAGTTCAAATCTTTTTTCATTGTGGGATCTTTTACTTTCCGACTAGGTTCGTCTAAAAAAAGACAAAAAATTTTTTATTAAAATACAGTAAAAAAAGGAAAATCAAATAAAACGCTGCCACCCCCAGCACATACTCCTTGTGTTGTGTGTTACAAAAACGTAAAAACGCAACATGTAAGTATATGTTGTAAAATATACCCATATTTTTTTATCATAATATAAAACACCAGGGGCGCTACCAACACCACAAGGATATGTATTTTTTATCTAATGTGTAATATACATACAATTTTTCATTGTAAAATGTTAAAATTGTAAAAAAAAATATAAAATGTAAAAGTTCTTAATGAAGTTTAAAAAAAATAATGAAAAATTAAAATAAAAATGTAAATCATTTTTATAAATCGTCATTATTTTTATATTATTATTATTCAATTATTATTTCTGTTATTATTTGTATAATTAAAAATATATTTTTCGCAATAATTGCAAAAATAATAATAAAAATTTTTAATTCAATAATGATAATGAGATGATAATAATGATGATAACGATGATAAGGATTTAATATGCTAAATAATGATAATAATAACATAATCGTGTCAATTTATAGTAAAAAAGGAAAAAGAAAAAACCCCAGTCGAAAAAGGGAAAATCTAGAAAAATATAGCCTTTTTAAATTTACTCAAAAATCCGTTTTTTTTGATTTCAATTATGATTTTGGAATTTTAAAGGGATAATAAATTATTAAATTTTATTTAAACATAAAAAAAAAAGTATAAAAATGAGAATAAAAGAAACTGATAGAACTGTATTATTATTTTTATCTTTTTTTTTTATTATTTTTTTATTATTATTATTATTATTATTTTTATTTTTTATTTTTTTCATTATTATTTTTACTATTTTATTATTTTATATTATTATTATCTTTTATAAACATTATTTTTTTTTATCATTTTTATTACTTTATTATTAATCAAATTTAAAAAAAAAAATTAAGTTTTGTAAATTTCAGTAAAATGTAATTAAAAAAAATGTAAAATTTTATTATTAAAATCGTCATTACTTTATAATTTTTGTTATTACTATTAGGGTTGTTTTATAGTATAATTCCCCAAAATAATATAGTGCAAATTTATATGAAATTATAATAATTATGATAACAAATTTTAAAAAATGATGTAAGATGATGAGATGATGATAACGATCATAAAAATGATAAAAGTAATAAAAGATAATAACGTAAACGGTCCTTTAGATAAAAAAAAAGGGAAAAAAAAAAAAAAAAAAAAAAAGGGAAAAAAAAAACCAAAAAACAAATCCAAAAAGCGACAAAAAATTTTAGGGGAAAAAATTTTTAGTTTTTTTTTTTTTTTATTTTTTTTTTTGTGTAGTTATGTATTTATTATTTTTTATTTTTTTTTTTTTTTTAAAAATTTTTAAAATTTTTACATAAATTTTAAAATAATTAAAAAATAATTTTTAATATTTTCTTTTTTTATTATTTTTTTATTAATTATTATTTTTTATTATAAATTAAAAAAAAAAATTTAAGTTATTTTTAAAAATTAAAATATAATTTTAAAAAATTTATAAAATTTGTATAAAATGCAAAAAATTTATATAAATTTTTTTTTTTTTAAATAAAAAAAATTAAATAACTTAAAATAAAAAGGAAAAAAAAAAAAATATAAAAAAAGAGAAATAACCTTTTTAAAAATTATATTTTTTTATTATTTTATTAATTTTTTTTTTTGTAAATTTTTTTTATTATTTTTTTTTTTTTAATTTCAATAATTTTTTAATTTATTATTATATTATATTTTATTATTATTTAAAATTTTTTTTTTAAGGATTATTTTTATTATTAAAAGTAATTAAAAAAATTTTAAATATGAAATAAATATAAATTAAAAAATCCATTATTAAAAAATTATTTTAAAATTATTTTAATTATTTTATTTTTAATAAAAGAAAAAAAAAAGTTTTTTTAAAATTTTTTTAAAAAATGTTTTAAAAAATTAAAAAAATTTTAAAAATTTAAAAATAAATTTTTTAATTTTTAATAATTTACTTTTTGAAATTCAAAATAATTTATTAAAAATTTTAAAAAAATAAAAATTATAAAGATAATACTATATATTATAATAAAATAAAAACTGAAATTTTTTTCTTTTTATATATAATTTTAATTTATATTAAAAAAAAAAATATATATAATTTTATCATATATAATATATAATATATATATATATATATAATATATATAAAATATATATATCACTTTTATATACTATTATATATTATATATATATAATAATATATTATATTTGGTGTGTGTGTGTGTGTGTGTGTGTGTGTGTGTTGTGTTGTGTGTGTGTGTGTGTGTGTGTGTTTTTATTTTTTTATTATATATATATATTATATATATTATTTTTATTTTTTTTTTTTTTCATTGTATTAATATATTATATATTATATATATCTTATCTTTTTATATTATAATATAATAATACATATCCACAGAAACCAAAAACACACACCAAACCACACATAACCACTTATTATATTATATATATTATATATATATTATATTATATATATTTATATCTTAATTCATTTTATATATATATATATATTTGGGTATATATATATATAAAATATATATTTATATTATAAAATTTTTATTATATATATATATATATAATATATAGATATATTATATATATTTTAAAAATTATTTTTTATATTATATTCTATCTATTATATTAATATATATCTATACAAAATTTATATCCGATATATCTATACTCCATATAATCTATATCCTTTTCTCTCATTAAATATTTATATATTATTCTTATCTATTAATAATATACAATTATTTTATATTATATATTTATATACCTTCCATTTCTCTATTCTTATTATCTATTAAAATAACTATATATATATTTTATATCTTATATCTTAATCTTTATTTTTTTTAATCATATCCCTCTCATCCTCCTCATATATCTCATATCTATCTATATCATATCTACTCCCTCCAACCGCTCATTCCGCCATCTTCTCTATTCTCCCCAATATCTCTCTCACTTCTCTTCTCTGTCACCTACTACTCCTATCTATTTCTTATATGCTTCTCTCCTTCCCCCACCCCCTCATACTCCACCTCATTCACCTTCACCTCTCTCCTACCACCCCATCCCCTCCCTGCCCCCCCCCTATAATCTCCCCATCTCTCTCTCCCTCCCCTCTTCCTCTCTATACTCTTCCTCCATAACTCTCATTCCTCTAATCTATTATTCTTATCATCTGCTCACTCTCTCCTCTTCCTATCTTCTTTCTTCTCTCTCTATCTCTCTTCTCTCTTCTCTCCCCTCTCTGTCCTCTCTCCTCTTCTCTCTCTCTCCCATCTCTCTACTTTGCTTTTCCCCTCTCTATCCTCTTTCCTTATTCTCCCCTTTACCTTCTTCCCCTTCGTTCTCTCCCTCTCTCTCCTCTCTCTTCTTCATTTTTTATACTTTTTTATTTTTTTTTTTTTATTTTTTCCCTTTTTTTTTTTTTTTTTTTTTTTTTAAAAATTTTATGTCTTTTTTTTTTTTTTTTATTTTTTCCCTTTTATTTTTTTTCCCCTTTTTTTCTTTTCCTTTTTTTTTCTAATTTTTTTCCCCCCTTTTTTTTTTTTATTTTTTTTTTTTTTTTTTTTCTTTTTTTTTTTTTTTTTTTTTTTTTAGAAAACAAGAAAAAGGGAAAATTTATAGTCACGGAGTTGCTATATTCTCACAAAAAAAAAAAATGTAAATCCAAATTGGGTACGCCCAATAAAGATTTTATTTTTAAAATCGAATACAAGCAAAACCCATAAATTAGATTATCAATGTACGCACCCCAATTTCAAGAATGAAGAAAGGAAAAATTTTTTAACACCTCCAAGAATTTTAGACACAATCCAAACGAGATTTTAAAAGAATCAGGGGGAGACCTCAACCCCAAAAGTGGGAAAAAGAATCAAAAAAATGACACCTGTAAAAAATTGGGGCCCTTGGGTATTTTCTGTAGTAAAAATAATCTAGTTTACCCAAAAACCATTGTTCCAACACCCCCCAAGACATTTATACCCGGGGTTTTCACCAGACAAAAGAACCCCAAAAAACCAAATTTAAACATTTTTGAACCAGAAATGGAAAGTTGATAAAAACAGCCAAACAAGCCCGGGTGCCGCTGAAACATTGATCAACTACAAACTATCGATTTAAATAAGCCCAAAAAGATAACACCCAACCCCCCTTTAAGCCAATACAAAACTTTTGTAAAAATTACAGAATTACAGTGCAAAAAAAAATTTAATTACTAAATCAATGTAAAGATGTAAACACCAAAGGTTCGGGGAAAGAAGGAAAAGAACTTTGCTGAGCGCCTTAAAAAAAAACTATCGAAAAAAGAAAAAAACAAATTTTCCCCCTATAACTGAAAAAGATGCCAAAATCAAAGGGTATAATAACGATTGAAATAAAATTTACAAAAAAAAAAAAAAAAAAAAAAAAAATTAAAGTTTTGCGACAGATAAAAAAAAATTTTTAAATAAACATTCCAGGGAATTGAAAACTTTTCTAAAATAAGACAACTAAAAAAACTCTACCAAGGAGTACGAAACTTTACCGAAAATAAAAAACCTACAAGGACCTATAAAAAATGAAGATGGACAGTTTTTATGGATGAAAAGAAGTCAAAGATAGGTGGTCAAATTGTTCCACCTATAAAAAAAGAAAAAAGATCTAACAACAACTTTAAATTGGACTAAATGACAACGAAGATGAACCACCGCCACTGCTAAACAAATTTATAAAAGCCTAAAAGATTAAAGATAACAAGAGCCCGGAAAGATAAAAAAACAGCAAACTAATAAAGAGGGGCGAAGTTTTAAATACTTATTCACAAACTTTTTAAAAAAAAATGGAATGAAAGAAAATGGCCAAAGACTGGGTAAAATCGTCTTTTATTTTCCCATCCCCAAAAAAGGGTGTGCACTCCAATAAACAAAAACAGGACATTTTCTTTATAAGTACAGCAGCAAAATTTTATTAAAAATTTTTTCAGAAAGAATGAAATTGAATTTAAGAGAAGAATTGCAGACGAACAACGGGTTTTTCCCCGCCCTGGAAAAGTACCAGAAACCAGTTTTCTCAACTAAAATTTAAAATCATAGAGAAAAAAAGAACACCAAAAGACCTATCCCTGTGTTTCACGATTTCGAAGGTTTTGTACTGGTATTCAGATATCCTCGGGGAATTATAACGATATGAGGTTTCCAAAGACATCACCCCAAACTAAAAAAGGGCCATTATGACCTAAAACAACCCCTTTAAAGAACCACTTAGGGTTAACAGAATGGTTCAAAGTAAACCAAGGAGTGCAAAAGGTTTGCTTCGTCTCCACACCTTTTTAAATTATTCTGAAGCAATTTTGAGAGAGCTCTAGAAAATTTTGAAGGAATTAGATGAGGAGGATACAAAAATCAAATCTAAAAACGCCGATAACAATTTTTAATTGCCGAGTATCATGGAACTACAAAAAACGTTAAAAAGTTAGAGAAGAAAGCAAAAAGCCTGGGTTTGTTTCTTAATGCCAAAAAAAATAAGATCATGAAGATTCGAAGATACCGACAGTGACGGATGGCATGTTACATCAATGGATGATTGTAGAAAATGTAAAAGAGTTCACTTATCTTGGAGCTGTTTTAACTGATACATTGATGATTTACCGAGATAAAAAGAAAAATTCCATTGCCAAAAAAGCCACAGTTTCTCCAAAAACATTGGAAAAACAAAGCATTTCCTTACAAAAAAAACTGAGGTTATTGAATTATTAGTTTTCCCAATTGCGCTATAGTTCTCATGTTGGGGGACTGAAAAAATAAACAAAAAAAGGGGCAATAGTTTTTAAAAGTGGTGTTTACAGACGAATCTATTATTAAATGGCGGGAGAAGAAACAAATGTTTTAAGTGCGTAAAAAAATAAATTGTAAAGACCCCTGTTGGCATCTTGAACAAAGGAAACTAAAGTTTTTTGGTCGTGGAGAAATTAAAAAAATTGAGAAAGCTTGGACAGGGATGGGGATAGGAAACAGAGGTAGGCAAACCAAGACAAACTGAAGCGACAACTCAAAGATGTGTGGGGCTGTCATGGTAAAGTGGAAAAAAAGCGCAATATCGGTTCAGTGGCGAAGGGTGGGGAGAAATCCCCGGGTGCTCAAAAAAAAAAATGAGATACCGTTTTGATAGATAATATATATATATATATAATATATATATATAAATATAAAATTATATGTACCATCTACATATGAAAAAAAATGTTATTTTTTTTATGCCTTTTCTTTATATCCCATATATGATATATCTATCGGTCTAAATGAAAAAAAATATACCACCACACACACACACAGCACCCCACAAACACATTATATAATATATATATATATATATATATATATTATATATAATATTATTAAAAAAAAAATATATAATAAATATAAAATTAAAAATAAAATATAAAATTTATATATATATATATAATATATTATATAATATATTATTGTATAATAATATAGTAATAAATATAAATATAATAATAAATTAATATATTAAAAGAGAGAGGAGAGAGAGAGAGAGAGGGAGAAGAGAAGAGAAAAGGAAAAAACAGAGAAAACACACCAGACAATCACCCACCCAC
>NW_023657482.1:30000-37500 GCF_015228065.2 Penaeus monodon | reverse complement strand
TGCCAAGAAAAATCATGAAGCCCATGATCGTCAAGGCGCGGTGGCCGAATGGTTAGAGCGTCGCACTGTTACGACGGCCAATCTGAGTTTCAAGGGTTCGAGTCACGCCGGCGCGTTGTTCCCTTGGGCAAGGAACTTCACCTTGATTGCCCTACCTAGCCACTGGGTGGCCCAAGCCAGCCCAATTCAGTGCTGCGTTTCCCAAGCCCGGAAAAATAGAGGAATGATTCCTAAAAGATTAACACCGACCCTCCGTGAAAGGAACTGTGGACCCTACTACGTACTCACTCCAAGAGCATCACAACATGAAACTACAAGTAGTATCAGCTTGACCCACGCGGCTCCAGACATGAACCTACCGTTAAAGCACGAATATATATATAATATATATATATTATAAGATATAATATTAATATATATATGTGTATGTGTGTGTGTTTGTGTGTGTGTGTATGAATATTTATATGTATATATATACATATATATGTTTACATGTATATATATCCATATAAAAATACAGATATATATCTATATATATTCCTATATATATTCATATATATATATATGCATATATAGATAGATAGATAGATAGAGAATAGATTAGATAGATAGATAGATAGATAGATGATACATACACACACACACACACACACACACAGCACCCACACCCAACTAACCACACAACACATAATATATTATATATATATATATATATATATATATATATATATATAATATATATATATATAACGTTATATATATATATATATATATATATATCATATATATATCTCTCTAGCGATCTATAGATAAATCTCTCTCTCTCTCTCTCTCTCTCCTCCTCTCCTCTCTCTCTCTCCTCTTCTGTATATATATATATATAATATAATAGATATATATATATATATAATATGATATAGTATATAATATATCTTATATATATATATATATATATCCATATACATATATATATGAATATATGTATATGTATATATACAAAATTCCAAAAAAGCGGCAAAATCTAGCAAAATATAACCCTTTCAGATTACACTCCAAAATGCGGTAATAATGATAATAATTATCATAATTGTATTAATTATAATTGTATTGTTATTATCATTATTGTTATTATTATCATTATTACTATTATTATCATTATCATTACTATTATCATTATTATTATTATTATTAAGGCATATATAATTATATTATTATTATTCTGATTATGATTATTATTATTATTATTATTACTATTATTATTTAGAAAGATGTATTATAACTGCAATAATAGGAATAATAATGGCAAAAGTATTAATAATAATAATCTTTATTATAATATTGTTATTGTTATTATTATTATTATCATCATTATTACTACTTTTCATATTAGCATAATACAAAAAAGAAAAACTTATTATAATTGTAATAATAACGATAATAAGGATAATAATTAGAGGAATGTTATTGTTATCATTATTGATGTATGATTGATTTAGGATATTGCAAAATAATATTAATAACTGTAATAACTGCATAATATGATAGATAAATGATGAGATTATGTGTATAATTGCAATTATGATGATAGAGATAATAATAATAACGATAATGATAATAATGATGATGATAATAATGATAATAACAGAAATCGCTTCCATTTATATTAAAAAAGAGAAAAAGAAAGAAATTCCCAAAAGTCGAAAAAGTTGGAAAATTAATTATATCATAATTTTAATTAATAATCATTATTACTGTAATTATTACTTTTATGATAATTATTTTTGCGATAATACTACTAGTAAAAATAATAATAATGATAATAATAATATTATTATTATTTACAATATTATAACGACTATTAATATTATCATTAAACTTATTATTATTATTATTATTGTTATTATTACAATTATAATATATTTTTTGGCAATAATACTGATAATAAAAGTAATAATAATGATGATAATAATAATTAATAAGAATAATAATAATAAATAATAATAAATACATAATAATAATGTTTAATACATAATAATGATAATGATAAAGATAATATAATATATAATAATAATAATGATAAGAATAGTTATGTTAAAAATAATATAATAATAATGATAATAATAATAATAATAATAATAATAATAATAATAATAATGATCATATTCAAAAATTAATAATCGTAAATTTTCATAAAAATTCTCTTCATTCTCACCTTTATCTTCATTATTCTCATAATTAATACGATTCTGGTAATTATTATCATTATTATCCAAATATTTGCCAAAATCATCAAAGAAATCGAAATATTTCGCTAGATTTTGCCGCTTTTTCAACCTTTAGGACTTTTTTTCTTTTCTCTCTTTTTTATATCGACATAATTCCTGTTATTATTGACATTATTATCATGATCATCATCATTATTATCGTTATCATCATCATTATCATCATTATCATCATTATCATTATCATCTTTTTTGCAATTATTAACATCGTTATTGCAATTCATATCATTATTATTGCAATCATTGCAGTTAAATTATATATTTTTTTCAACTATACTAATAACAACAACAATAATAATATTAACAACAATGATTATAACAATAATAACGATATTATAATAACAATTTATATAATTATTTTGAATAATATAATTATTATTTTAATTATTACTGTTATAATATAGTTTTTAGCAATAATTCTTATAATATAAGTAATAATAATATTATTAATAACAATAGTAAAAATAATAATAATTATTATTATTATTATTATTATTATTATTATCAGTATTATTATTATTATTATAACAATAATAGAAAAAATAATAATAATTATTATTATTATTATTATTATTATTATTATAGAAATAGTAATAATAATAATAATAATAATAGTAATAAGAATAAAGATCTAATGATGATGAATATAATAGACATGATAATAATAATAATAATGATAATAATAATAATAATAATAATAATAATAATGTTAATAATAATAATATCAATAATCATCGAATGTTATGAAAATTTTCTTAATTCTCAGTTTTATCATCATTATTGGCAGGATTAATACAATTCTTGTAATTATTATAATTATTCCCCTAATAATAACCCAAATCATGAAAGAAATCGAAAAAAACGTTATTTTGGAGTATACTCTAAAAAGGATATATTTCGCTTGATTTTGTAACTTTTTCGACTTTTAGGATTTTTTTTCTTTTACTTTTTTATTGTATATGGACACAATTCCATTTATTATCATCATTATTATCATGGTTATCATCATTATTATCGTATTATCATTATTATCATGATTAACATTATTATTATAATTATCTTCATCATTATCATCATTATCATCATTATTGCATTTATTATCATCATTATTGCAATTATACTAATAAAACAACAATAATGATAGTAATAACAACAATAATAACAATGATAATGATATTATTATTATTATTATTTATATGGATATTTTAATTAATATCATTATTACTGTAATTATTGTTGTTATAATTATTATTTTAGCAATTATACTCTTAGTAAAAATAATAAATAATAATCAATACATAACAATGATAATATTAAATAACAATATTATAACGACTATTAATATTATTTACTTTATACTTGTTATTATTATTAATGTTATTATTACAGTTTAGATATATTTTTTGGCAATATCCTAAAAATAAAAGTAATAATACTAAATTATAAGACTAATAATAATAATATAGTAAGGTAAGAGTATTAATATAATATAATAATAATAATAATAATAATACTCATAATAATATCAATGATCATCAAATGTTATCAAAATTCTCTTCATTCTCACTTTTATCATCATTATTTTTATGATTATCACGATTCTGGTAATTATTATCATTATTACCCTAATGATTACCAAAATCATCAAAGAAATTGAAAAAACGTTTTTTGGGGGTTTATTCTCATAAGGCTATATTTCGCTAGATTTTGCCGCTTTCTAGAATTTTGGGATTTTTTTTCTTTTACCTCTTTTTTATTATATATGGAGACAATTCCTGTTTTTATCATCATTATATCAGATCATCACATTGTTATCGTATCCTCATCATATCATCATCATTACATCATTATTGCATTTATTATCATCATTATTGCAATTATTATCATTATTATTGCAATTATATCAGATATGATATATATTTTTGCAATTATACTAATAAACAACAATAATGTTAGTAAAAAAAAAAAAAGGATATTAACAATATTATAATAATTATTTAAATCATTATTTTATTTGATAATAATAATTAATTTTTTCATTATTGTTATTATTATTGTTATTGCTATTATTATTGTGGTTGTTATTAGTATAGTTGCAAAAATATATATGATAAGTGCAATAATTGCAATAATAATGATAATAATTGAAATAATGATGATAATAACTGTAATAATGATGATAATGATGATGATAATCATGATAATCATGATAACGATAATAATGATGACAATAACAGGAATTGTGTCGATATATAATAAAAAAAGAGGTAAATAAAATTCCTCCAAATCGAGAAAGCGGCAAAATCTAGCGAAATATAGCCTTTTCAGAATGTACTCCAAAATGACGTTTTTTTTCGATTTCTTTGATGGTTTTTGGCAATTATTAGGGTAATAATGATAATAATTTCAGATCTTAATTAATCATGACAATAATGATGATAAAATGTGAATAAAAGTAATTTTCCTAACATTTGATGATTATTAATATTATTAATATTATTATTATTATTATTATTATCATTATTATTATTATTATTATTATTATTTTTATTATTATTATTATTACTATTACTAATATTATTATTATTATTATTTTATTATTATTATTATTATTATCAGTATTATTATTATTACTCTTATTATTAGTATTCCTGCGAAAAATATATTATAACTGTAATATTAACAATAATAATAATAAGTATAATAATATTAAAAGTCGTTCTAATATTATTATTTATATTATTATTGTTATTATTATCATTATTATTATCTTTACTTGTAGTATAATTGCAAAAAGAATTATTATAAGAGTAATGATGACAGTAATAATGATATTAATTATAATAATTTCATAAATAATTATTATAATATCGTTATTATTGTTATTACTATTATTGTTGTTGTTATTAGTAACTGCAATAATTGCAGTAATAATGATAATAATTGCAATAACGATGACAATGACGATGATAAAAATGATAACGATAATGATAACGATAATAATGATGATAATCATGATAATAATGATATTATTTCCATATATATATCCATATATATATATATATATATATAAAAAAGAGGTAGAAGAAAAAAATTCCCAAAAGTCGAAAAGTGGAAAAATCTAGCGAAATATAGCCTTTTAAGAGTATACTCCAAAATGAGTTTTTTTTTCTTTGATGATTTAGGCAATTATTGGGGTAATAATGATAATAATTACAAGAATCGTATTAATTATGACAATAATGAAGATAAAAGTGAGATTAAAGAGAATTTTGGTAGCATTTGATTAATATTTTTAATAATATCATTATTATTATTATTGTTATTATAATTATTATTATTATTATTGTTATTATCATTATTTTTTATTATTATTATTATTATTATTATTATTTTCATTATTATTATTATTACTATTACCATTATTATTATTTTTTTTTTTATCATTATTATTATTGTTATATTATTATTATTATTATTATTATTATTATTATTACTTATATTTTTACTTTTATTGCCCAAAAATATACTACAACTGTAACAATAACAATAATAATAATATGTATAATAATGATATTAATAATCGTTATAATATTATTATTAATATTCTTATTGTCGTTATTGTCTTTATTATTATTTTTACTAGTAGTATAATTGCAAAAAAAAAAAATATTATAATAGTAATAATTATATTAATTTAAAAAATTATATAAATAGTTATTATAATATCGTTATTATTGTTATTATTATTGTTCTTACTATTATTATTGTTGTTATTTGTATAGTTGAAACATATATATTATAACTGCAATGATTGAAATAATGATAATAATTGCAAAAATTTTGATAATAATTCATATTATGTTAATAATAATTGCAATAGCGTTGATAATAATTGCAATAATGTTGATAATAACTGCAATAATGATGATAATGATGGTGATAATGATGAAAAGGATGATAATGTTGATGATAACGATAATAATGATGATAATCATAATAATAATGATGATAAAAACAGGAATTGTGTCCATTTATAATAAAAAAGGTAAAAAAAAAAAAAATCCAAAAGTCGAGTGGCAAAATCTAGGGTAATATAGCCTTTTGAGAATATATTCCAAAATGAGGTTTTTTCGATTTCTTGCTGATGTTGGCAATTATTAGGGTAATAATGATAATAATTACCAGAATCGTATTAATCATGTCAATAATGATAACAAAAGTGATAATAAAAAGAATTTTGATAACATTTGATAATCATTAATATTATTAATATTATTATTATTATTATTGTCATAATTATTATTATCATTATTATTAATATTATTATTACTATTATCATTATTACTTCTATTATTATTGTTATTGTTATTATTATTATTATTATTACTTTTATTATTAGTATTATTGCCAAAAAATATAAAATATAATACTAAAAAAAAAAAAAATATAATAATAATATTAATAGTTGTTATAATATTGTTATTAATATTATTATTGTTATTATCATTATTATTATTTTTACTAGTAGTATAATTGCAAAAATAATTACTATAATAATAATGACAGTAATAATGAGATTAATTTGAATAATTATATATACTATTATTATAATAACGTTATTATTGTTATTATTAATGTTATTACTCTTATTATTGTTGCTGTTAATAGTAAAGTTGCAAAAAATATATATTATAACTGCAGAAATTGTAATAATAATGATAATAATTGCAATAATGTTGATAATAAATGCAATAATGTTGATAATAATTGTAATAAGGATGATAATCATGATAATGATAATAATGATGATAATGATGATGATAACGATAATAATGATAATAATGATGATAATAATAGGAATTGTGTCCATATATAATAAAAAGGAGGTAAAAGAAATAAAATTCCCAAAAGTCGAAAAAGCGGCAAAATCTATTGAAATATAGGCTTATGAGAATGTACTCCAAACTGACTTTTTTCGATTTCTTTGATATTGGCAATTGTTAAGATACTAACGGTAATAATTGCCAGAATCATAGTAATCACGACAATAATGATGATAAAAGGGAGAATAAAGAGAATTTTAATAACATTTGGTGATGATGATGATGATGATGATTATTATTATTATTATTATTATTATTATTATTATTATTGTTATTATTATTACTGTTATTATTATTATTATTATTATTATCATTATTACTATTATTATTAT
>NW_023657482.1:12500-22500 GCF_015228065.2 Penaeus monodon | reverse complement strand
AAATTATAGATATATAGCATACATACATATCTTTAAATATATATATAATATATACATATATATATATATATATATATATAGATATATATATATATATATATATATATATATATATATATATATATATAATGTGTGTGTGTGTGTGTGTTTGTGTGTGTGTGTGTGTGTGTGTATGAATATATATAATTATATATTAGGTTATATATATATAATATATATATATATATATTTATAATCCTAGACAACAACACACACACACCACACACACAACACATATATATATAATATATATATATAAATATATTATATATATATATATATATATATATACTATATATATAGCATATAATATATATAATATTATATATATATGTATATATATATATAGATATATATATATATATATATATATATCTATATATTATATATTTATATATATAGCATACATATATGGTATATATATATATATATATATATATATATATATATATATATATATATGTCGTGTATGTAATATGTATTTCCATTTTAACCTCCTCGTGACCCTTGTGTCGCTTTTCAATGACGAAATCGGTTTGGACACAGTTGGAGCGGCGGCATGTTGCATTTAATGGCCGCGGCCGGATTTCGATCCCGGACCTACGAGAGTCGCACCCAGTGCTTTAAAACCACTGGGCCACCGCGGCAGTACCTGGCTTGATGTGGGAATTTATGTATCTGTATATGTATATGTATATGTTATGTATATGTATATGTATTGTATAATGTATATGTATATTATATGTATATGTATATGTATATATGTATATGTATATGTTATAATGATATGTATATGTTATTATATATATATTATATATATATATCTTCTTTAACGGTAGGTTCGATGTCTGAGCCGTCCGTGGTCACACATGAGACTTAATTGTAGTTTTTCATGTTGTGATGCTCTTGAGTGAGTACGTGGTAGGGTCCCCAGTTCCTTTCCACGGAGAGTTGCGGGGGTACCTTTTTAGGTAATTATTCTCTCTATTTTATCCGGGCTTGGGAACCAGCACTTTACTTGGGCTGGCTTTGGCCACCCAGTGGGCTAGGTAGGCAGTCAAGGTGAAGTTTCTTCCCAAGGGAACAACGCTTTCGGTCGGTGACTCGACTCTGAATTCAGATGGCCGTCGTGACAGTCTTGAGTCCGACGCTCTAACCATTCGGCCACCGCGGCCTTATATCTATATATTTTTTTTAATTGTATATGTATATATATTGTATATGTGTATGTGTATATATATATGTATATATATATTATATGTATATATATGTATAGATATATATGTGTATATATATATTAATGTATTTATTATATGTAATATAGATATGTTATATAAGTATATAATATAATATATATATATATAGTTATATATATATATATGAGCATACATGTATATGTGGTGTGTATATATCATATATAATAATATATATATCTGTAATATTATATATATAATATATATATGTATATATCCGCGGGTGGCCGATGGTTAGAGCGTCCGACTCCAGACCGTCACGACGGCAATCTGAGTTCGAGGGTTTCAGGTCACCTGGCCGGCGTGTTGTTCCCTTGGGCAAGGAACTTCCCTCGATTGCCTACCTACCCTGGGTGGCCCAACCAGCCCAAGTCAGTGCCAGGAAATGAGATGGTGCTTTATAAAAACACGGGCGGAAGGCATGGAAAACCACCGCTCTAAATTGCCCAAGAAAAATCATGGAACCCATGATCGTCAAGGCCGCGGTGGCCGATGGTTAGAGCCGGTCGGACTGTCACGACGGCAATCTTGAGTTCGGAGGGTTTCGAGTCCCGGCCGGCGCGGTTTTGTTCCTTGGGCAAGGAACTCACCTCGAATGCCTACCTATCCACTGGGTGCCCAGCCAGCCCAAGTCAGTTGGGGGGGGCTGGTCCCAAGCCCAGCCCGGATAAAAATAGAGAGAATGATTACTAAAAAATGTACGACCGGCACTCTCCGTGGAAAGGAACTGGGGACCCTACCAAACGTCCTCACTCCAAAGTGCATCACAAAATGAAAACTACAATTAAATAATCATGCTGTGACACGGCGGCTTCAGACATGAACCTACCGTTAATGAAGATGTATGTATGTATGCTATATATAATTTAGATAATATACATATAGTATATATATATAATATATATATATATATATATATATATATATATATATATATAATCTATATATATATTATATAATATATATATATATATATTATAGAATACATACATACATACATACATACACATATATATATATATATATATATATATATATATATATATATATATATATATATATATAGTAAATGTACATACCATACATACATACATACAGATATAAATAAATATAATATATATATATATATATATATATATATATATATATAATATATTAGCATACATCATACATATATACATATATATATATATATATATATATATATATATATAATATATTATATATATATAAATATATATATATATGTTATATATAAAGAGGTAGACTAACACAGTGGTGAAGCGGCTATCTAGAGACCTCCATTATCAGTACTGTCAAAAAGAACCATTGAATAACAAATGCCTTGTTCTGAACTTTTAAGTTTCAAACAAAATTACAAATACGCAAAGTAACAGGAACATATATACACAGACATAATGAAAACAAATAATCCATACAATATAAAACACACAATGGAATAAAATTAACTATAACAGACTATAACCACAATATGGATAAACTTAAAACACCCATACACACATACATATATGTACTTATATCTATATATAGGTACTATAAACAACATCTGTAAGGTGGCGCTCCACACATCTGTCCCCTGGATGAACAAAGGCCTAAGGCTGCGCTTCTTACCATAAGAAGCCTCACCATTCGCACCTTCCACTCCTGAGCCTGGTTTATTCAGCGGACCTTCCAGGTGACGCTATATCTTCCCCCTCGAGCAAGCCCAGCTCACGCCCTTGTCTCGGCGGACGAATCTGACACTCCATCCTGCCGAGCAAGCACCGCCCAGGAAGGAGCATTAAAGGCCGGGCGCGCTCCGTGAGACGGGGAGAGACGCGGCAGACAGACATGCCCACACGGCTCCAGCTCCACCATCTCGTCCTCGACCCCCGGGGACACGGGGTCTCTTGGGGGTCTCATATCCATCCTCACCAATAATCCAGCAAGCTAAGACATTTCATTGGACCCGCCCAAGTCCCATCTCACGTCTCGCTCCCATCTGGTCACAGCGGTGGCTGCAACACACTTGTGTCGTTCATAACTGTATATATATATATAATATATATTATAATATATATATTAATACCACATATAAATATATATTATATATATATATTTTATATATTATAATATATATATATATATAATGTATAACACACACACACACACCACACATATTAATAATATATATTAATATATATAAAATTATATATATACAATGGTGTGTGTGTGTGTGTGTGTGTGTGTGGTTGGTGTGTGTGTGTGTGTGTTGTGTGGTGTGTGTGGTTGTGTGTGTGTGTGTATGTGTGGTGTTGTGTGTGTGTGTGTGTGTGTGTGTGTGTGTGTGGTTGTGTGTGTGTGTGTGTTTAATTATATTTAATTTATCTAAATTAAAAAAATGGTAGAATTATATATATATATATATATATATATATATATATATATATCTATATCAGTATGGGTGTGTGTTTGTGTGTGGGTGAGTGTGTGTGTGTGTGTGTTGGTGTGTGTGTTGTGTGTGTGTGTGGTGTGTGTTGTGTGTGTGGTGTGTGTGTGTGTGTGTGGCGTTGCGTGTGCGTGTGCGTGTGCATGGATATAATCAGATTATAAGATGTGTATATTAATATCCCTATGTTACTTTATTCATATACATCATGCATGCTTTATTTGTATGTATGAAAAATTATTACAAAAATTTTTTGTATTATGTGTGTATGTGTGTGTACGCGCGTGCGTTTAAATATATATATTATATATATAATATATATATATATTATATATTATTATATGCATTAATATAAAATTTTATACACGCCCCCCACACACCACACGCACACACGCAACGCACAGCACACCCACACCCACGCACACGCACACGCCACCCCACCACCCACACACACCCACAAAACACACAAACCCCCACACCACACACACACACACACACACCAAACACCACACACACCACACACACACCTATAAGAAGAGTACACACATACAAGCGACAGAAAAACGGGAGGGAGAGAGAGAGGAGAAGAGAGAGAGAGAGAGAGAGGAAAAAAAAAAAGAGAGAGGAGAAGAGGAGAAGAGGGAGAAGAGAAGGGAACTGGAAGTACGTCCAATATTACGAAACTCGCAACCCACTTTGCGGCGCAGTTAACCGGGAATTGGAAATACAGCCAACGACGACAATATTCTGAACGAAACTAATCCAAGTCCACGAATGATTCATTTCCCCCGTTCATCATGACGTTCATCATAGTAAAAAATCCCCGCTTGAGAAACTTCCATATCATTAAAACCTTGCCCTTCACTCCTCACTTTTTTCCCCCCTGTGCTGATATCAGTGGGGAATCGTTTTCAATCGTAGGGGAGGATTGGTCCGTGGGAAAACCCAGCGTCGAACGTTCATTGGCATTCACAATGAGTGGGTGTGTTCGTGATTGGGGGGTTTTTCGAGCCCTAAAATCTCCAAATAGAAATGCGATTGTCAGGTGCCGCAAGAACAAGGTGCAAAGAAAGGATCTGATGGTTTTTAAGGAGTTTGCATTTTTTAAAAATAAAAAAAACACGGAGCGAGTTCTATTATTCTTGAATTCGCAGAAGATGAAGAAAAATGGCGGGAAAAATGGGCAACATCCCCCCTAATTTCTTTTAAAGTTTTATAGAAATTCCACTGTAGTTTTAAATTAATATCGGAAAATCACCAGTCGAGAAACAAAAGCGGATAAAGAAAAGAGATGTGTTAAACACGAAAGGAATGTATGTAAACAGATAGAAAAGAAAACGAAATTCTTCTCTACTTCATCTCCGAATGTTCGTGTGATCGCGACGTAAAAACAAAGAAATTTTCCCAATGACACAAAAATTTTTTCTTAAACCCGCATTTTTTTTTTTTACACATACCGTTTTGTGTGTGGGTTTTACACACTATTTCACTATTGTTAAAAACCCAAAAAACCCAAATTCCATGCCAAATCCCCCCTCTTTCTTTTTGCATTCTCTCTTTCTGTGTTCGCTAAATTTACATTAATGAAGGGAAAAACGTAGAGAGAAAAAGAAGGACCACAGAAGAAAGGGGGGAATTCCTTTGTTTTTCCCCCCTGATTCTGCGGCCCCCACTCTCGCCTTGCGGGTTCCAGGGGGTGGGGGGGGATGGAAATGAATGCCCGTGTAATGTCTCCGCGTCGCCTCCTTCCTCTTTTCTTTCTGTTCCTCTTCTTGCTCTCCTGTGTGTAGCTTTTTTTCTCTTTTTTCTTCCATTCCCACTATTAAAATATTGCCCCTTCCAACCCCCCCCTCTCTCTCTCTCTCTATCTTCTCTTTTCCTCCCCTTCTCTCTCTTTTTCTCTCTTCCCCTTCTCTCTCTATTATTTTAAAATTTAAAAGATATATATATATATATATATAATAATTTTATATTATATTTTAAAATTAATATAATATATATATTATATAATTATACAATATTATGTTCCCTCCTCTTCTCCCCATCTATCTACCCTCCGCTACACAGTGTGTATTTTTGTGGGACATAATCAGCATTTCATTTAATTTCCCCTTTTTTTTTTTACAGATTTTTTTTAGAAGAGTTAATAATTATTCCGACTCTGTACTCTTCGCTAAATTTCCCTTTTACCAAATGCAAAATTCCCGCTCCCCAAATGAAAGCAAGTCAGCAGAACCTAACTTAATTTATAGGGCGAGTTAGCAAAAGAATAAAGGCCAACCATTTGAGAACGAGAAAATAAATCACAACAAACTGAAGAACGGTTTCTCGCTTGATGTGTATGTTTTGATACCCCTCGGGGTTCCACATCATCACGAATTTTGGGAAAAGGGGATAGGAAAATTAGAAAATGATAACCCTTCATTATCGTGTTTTGTTGAAAAAGATCTTTCTCTTTCATGGGGGAAAGAGGTTTAGTTTCCCATGATAATGTTGCTTTAAAAATAGTGACACTTTTTGGTGATACATAATTTCCGGGGAAAAAAGATAATTTAAAAAACGATGTAACCATCGGACATAATATTTTTTAACATTTTTTTTTTTACACAGCTACCCGTCTGGGGTGGTGGTATTTTTAAATAGTGTAAAAGGGTTTATTAAATGCTCCCAATTTGTGTTATATTTTTTTTCCTGTTTTTTTTTTACTTTTTATTTTTCTATCCGCAGCAATTTCTCTATTTTCAATTCTCCTCTCTCTCCCCCTCCTCTCCCCCCCTTCTCTTTTCTCTCTCTCTCTCTCTCTATCTCTCCTCCCCCTCTCTCTCTCTCTCTTTTTATCTCTCTTTCCCCCCTCCCCTTTCTCTCTCTCTCTCTCTCTTCCCCCTTTTCTCCTCTCCTCTCCTCTCTCTCTCTCTCTCTCCTCTCTCCATTTCCTCTCCTTCATTTCTCCCCTTTCTCCCCCCCCCTCCCCCCTCCCCCCCTCCCTCCCTCCCTCCCTCCCTCCCTCCCTCCCTCCCTCCCTCCCCCCCTCCCTCCCTCCCTCCCTCCCTCCCTCCCTCCCTCCCTCCCCCCTCCCCCCGCCCACCTCTATTTCCTAAAATCCCCCCTGTTTATTTCGTCAAACGTTTTAAAAAAAAAGAAACCCAACAACGCAGGAAAACCCGGGCACATTGAGCACCGAGGGGCCCGGGCGAACGATCAAAAAAAACATTAAAAGCTTTATCACCTCGTCTTAATTTTCCCATGATGAGCCCCAAAATAGCTGTGGCAATTGGCTGTCGTTACGCTTTAACAAGGTTTTATCGTCTCGAATTTTTGCTTCTTTCATTTCTTTCTGGATTGTTTCCCCATTCCCCCCTTCCTCTGTATTTCTCTGTGTTTTTTTGTCGGGTTAAATACACCTCTAAATTTTTTTCTCTAACTTTCAGTAGCAATATAGATGGGAAAGGGGGTTTAACTTAGCTTCCCCCTGCAAACATATCATTCAGTCTGCAAGCGAAAGTATTTTTGAAAGTGAGAAAGCCGGGGAGTTTATTCATTTTTTTAATCATTTTTTTAGTTTCATCATTTTGCATAAGTAGTTTTTTATTGACGTGTAGGGGAATGTTCACACACAAAAAAAACACACCATACCACGAATTTATCACTAAAAAAAAAAGTATAAATTTTGAAAAAAATATGGGGCCTTCGGGCAGCTTTAAGGATACACTTACTGATATCAAAATTTCGTTTCAAAAAATTGTTATTTGTGTTGCAAATAATGTTGCAATGAATTTTAATTTCATGGAAAAATCGAACACCCCACACCCCCTTTTCAAAGGGTTTTTCACAAAAAACATATCGTTAAAGCTATTTTTCGAGATCGTTGTCTGGTAGTTTGCGGCATTTTTTTTCGTAATTTTTCATCACTGTCATTGTAATTACCATCGTTACCATTTTTGATTTTACAAATATTCGCTTTGTTACTATTTATTATCGATGTGGTTATTATTTTTGATTTTTTCATTATCCTCATCACCATTATGAAAACAAAATAAAAAAGATGATGATTTTTGATTATCATTATTATTATTATTTTTATTTTTTATTTTTGTTGCTGTTTTTTTTTTTTTGTTTTTTTTTGCTATGGGTATCTTTACCAATGCTATCATTATTACTACTATCACTATTACCTTTATTGTTATCATCTTCATCCATTATCATTATAAATTTCAAGCTTTATCCCTGCTTTATTGTTAATAGGGGGCGTACTAAAAAACATATTCTCGGAACCCCGCATCCGTGTCTGAAAAATTTCGTTCTCGTGGTTTTTTTCGTTCCCCCGAGAAAGTCGCATCACTAGTGCTTAGGTGGCTTTAAAACCGTTTTGCCCGACGGCGCTCCTTGATACAGCGATTATCATTAGCCCCATGCCCGTCGCCCCGACAGCTGGGGTCTGAGGTCGCTATTTTAAATTATTGCATCATTTTCTTCCTTTGTTGTTTGGGTTTTATAAAGGTATTTTTGGGTGGGTTTGTTTTAAGATCTTTGTTTTTTTTTTGTATTTAGTTACCAGTCTTGCATTATTTCATATTTTTATCCCACCATCATCATCATCATCTCATCATCACATCATCTCATCATCATCATCATCATATCACATCTCATCATCATCATCAATCATCATCCACCTTTACGTCATCATCAACCTCATCACATCACTATTATCATCACTACATCATCCACATCAAATTACCTTTCGCTTATTGCGACAAGAAATTCATTACGATATTTTCATAAAACGCCTTTACTTAAATAAATTTCTCCAATTATCCGGGTAAATTTGGTGTTCACAGACAGTTTCGTCTTCATTGGGTTTCTGAAAATAAATTTGCCCCTAAAAATTAACCCGACAGAATCATGCACCGGCGTCGATTTCTCTCTATCTTTCTTATCTTTGGTTCCTCGGCTTCTCTCTCTTTCTCACTCACTCACTCACCATTTTTTCTCTCTCTACTATTTCTGTCTATCTATCTATCTATCTATCTATCTATCTCTGTCTGTCTGCCCCCTCTTTCCCCTCCCTCCTCTTCTCTCTCTCTCTCTCTCTCTCCTCTCTCTCCCCTCTCTCTCCCCCCTCTCTCTTCTCTCTCTTTCTCTCTCTCCTCTCCCCTCTCTCTCTTTTCCCCCCTTTTCCCCTCGTTTTCTTCCGGCAAAAGTGTAGGATTTACAAGCTTACAACAGGAATTTGGGAGATGATTTTCTCTTTGGTTTGTGTCTTCACTTTCTCTGGGAGTTTTCGTTTTTTATTTGGGGTTTTGCATGGATTTTCCAAAACAAATTTTAAAGTGCGTTTTTTCTAGTCAGCCCTCTTATTTTGTCCATATTCGGGATAGTATGATTGTGCATGTATAGAAATAGATTTTTTATATTATATATTATATATAAATTTAAAAATTTATATATTTTATATTATATATATATTATATATTATGTGGTGTGTGTGGTGTGTGTGTGGGGTTGTGGTGGGTGTGTGTGTGTGTGTGTGTTGTGTTGTTGTGTGTGTGGTATGTGTGTGGTGTGTGTGTGTTGTGGTGTGTGTGTGTGTGTGTGTGTGTGGTGGTGAAAAAAAAACATAAAGTGAAATATATATGTAAAATTATTAACCCCATTTAGATTTTTTTATCATCAATATTATCAAAAAATAGTTCTTGAGATCACTTGAAATAGAAACATATTCACGTAAAAGAGGCAAGGAATTCACTTACGCATTAGGTACAAAACACATGGGGAAACGTTTACCTGCGAGAATTGAACCCATAGCGAGGAAACTAGACATAATGAAAAAAACCTTAAATTTTGAGGCGATTAGATTAAATTAGCTTTGATCCAAAGTGAACAAGCTTTCTTAGCTATCACTGTTTGTTTAAGCTTTGCAAGTTATAAGCGTTCTAATCGTTGATGTTTCAGTGTTACTACCGATGTTGGCTGTATTTTAAGTGCTTTTTCTTTATTTTTTCTTACCCTGTTCTTATTCTTTTATTTTTTTGTTTTAAATTTTTCTTCCCATTCTTTTTCTTATTTTTTCCCTTCCTTATTTTCTTTTTTTTTTCCTAAGTACCTTTTTTTCTCTTCTTTTTTTTCCTTATTTTTTTATTTTTTCCTTTTTTTCTTATTTTGTGTCCTGATGTTATGATCACTATTTCTATCACTATAACCTTTTTTTTATTGTTATTACTATTATTAGTCCACTACCCTTTTTTGTTGTAAATACTAGTGG